>NW_026562391.1:2757500-3045000 GCF_027474105.1 Poeciliopsis prolifica | reverse complement strand
ATGCCTACAGAAACGAGGCAGATTTATGTGACGAGCACAACGATGGGCGCTTATCGCAATGTTTGTAGTTTTGACGTTGCAGTATTTACCGGGCTGAAGATGAGGCATTTAGTGAGAAATTTGAAAACTATGAAATCGTGTTTGTTGGCTATGAAAACAGCTAAAGGCTAAACTGGTCCTTGTTTTGCAGCATTGGGTAAAAAGAACGTGCAACTACGCTGGAGTTGGCGAGATGGCTAGTTTTCATCTTTTGTCCCCCAACGTGACATTCAGCAGTAAACACAAAGACAATTCTTGAAAGCAAATGTTTTCACGTTTTACCCTCATGATGAAAGTGGAAATGATATAACCAAAAACCTCAAAGTGTTGTATTAAGACTTTATGTGGTGCAACAATAATTATTTGCTATTAATATTTGGCTCCAATTAACCATATTTGAAAAGTGACAGTATGTGTATGTGCTCCTGAGCTTTAATTTGCTTTTATTTTGTCAGGTCTCAAGGAGATGAGGGAACTTTGGTTTCGGCGTTAGCGCTTGAACGAAACTGAAGGAAGAAAATTTTCTCACCTGAGCTGTGGATTCCTGCAGCTCCTCCAAAGTCGCCCGTGGCTGTGTGTGTCTTGATTAATGCTCTCCTTCCCCCGCCAGTCCGTTTAGGTGAACCGCCGCGCCTCGGTGGGTTTGCAGGCGAGTGTCAAATGTGATAAATGTCTGGGTCCCATCAACTGACAACTCTCTAAATCCAAACAAGAAACCTTCATTATCACCACAGAGCTGCTGCCAGGGCGGCTAATAATAAATGGGATCATGCAGTTTACTGTTGCACATAGTTAGACAGCCAGGTTCTCCACACTATGCCTGACTTTTAAATCCTGCATTTTATGTTTCACCTGTTTTAGCGCTATCTGAAACTAATATGGCTTCAAAAGGCTCTGGAGCCCCAGGGACCAAAGTCAAAATAAGAGACGACTTTAATAAGACCAGGAACTTTCCCGTCACATGGATAGAGAGTAGTTTCACTGTCTGCTCCCCGTCACTATGAGGCAGAGCAAACTTAATGCTTTTCTGTGTAAAATGCCTAAGAGTTGCAATAAATCTTGTCAAAACGCTCATCTGTATAATGTGTGCTTAACTACCTGAAAAACCTAGAAAACCGGGAATGTAGCTCCGTTAAACGTGCAGGGCTTTATTTCAGACTCTCATCAGACTTGATCACTGGTCCGAGTGTTGGACACACGTCTGTTCTGCTTGATGCTTTTAGCCGTTTCCGGCCAGGAAGGCCTCGGCCGGCCGCGTCGTTCACATCTGCAACCTCCCCGAGGGCAGCTGCACGGAGAACGACGTCATCAACCTGGGAATACCGTTCGGGAAGGTCACCAACTACATCCTGATGCGCTCGACCCATCAGGTACAACATGTACTTACTTCTGTCTTTGCAGTCACTAACATTTTAATTCTCAGTTCTTCATCTGCATGGCTCAGATTCATGTGTCCCCAAATCAGGTAATACCAGTTGATGCCCTGCTCAGTTGAAATTATCTGTACAAAGTACTAAATTTTCTTCTCCTCTTATTAATCTCAGATTAAGGGAAATCTGGGTGAAGCCAAGCTTTTGATTGTAGCGAGAAGTAGAATGAGGTGTTAGATAAATAAGTAACAACCAATCATTTAACCCTGACTCTGAAAAGAAGGCAAATTTATTTTAAATATGTATTGGAAAATATCTTGATGTACTCGACAATCAGTTTTGTTTTGTTTTTTACTTTGAGTTGGTCACTTCATGACATACTATCATGCAACCACAGAATGTCTTCAGTCAGAGGCTTCTTCAGATTTGCTGTAACGCAGACCGCTACAGAGCAAACTTTTTGCAGGCTTGCCACAACATTTCATTTTCCTTTTGGATCAACGCAGAATTTTTGGAGCTGAACAGAATAATTGCCGCGTCTGATCGTAAAACTTCGACCGAATTAAATCTAAAGTTTCTGTGCAGCTGTCAGCAGGCGTTCGTTAAGCGAGGAAGTTGTGAGCATAGCTTTCTTTCCGCAGCTTGCCTCTGAGGTCCCAGTTGTTGCAGCAGCTTTAATTGCCATGACCTCCCAGTCATAACATAATACTGCAGTGTGGGCCAATATCTTGATTAAGAAGTAAAATATTTATGAAGTTATTTCAACACTTGATTTTCAGATGATTCTTTTTTTTTCCAAAATTATTTTCGGATTGGTTTTTAAATGCCTTGCGTTTTATAGCGGTAGTTTTTATGCTTTTTTTTTTTTTTCTTTGTCGCTCTTGACACTCTTTTTATATCAAAATGACTTCCAAGATTTGAAAACGGTCACTTTCAAACCATAACTACTTAAAATGCTGCTACGCCTTGACATACCACCAGATTGTTGTTGTTTTTAATGGAAGCTCTCTCTGCTCTTTAACTAGGCCTTTCTGGAGATGGCGTATGTGGAGGCAGCTCAGGCCATGGTTCAATACTACCAACTGACTCCTGCCACAATTAACGGTCAGAAACTCCTCATACGGATGTCGAAGAGGTACAAGGAGCTGCAGCTCAAGGTGAAACAATGACAGAGAAGCAACCGACGTCCGCGATGTGTTAGCACGCCACTGAGCCTGAATACGTTTTTTTCTTTGTAGAAACCCGGTAAAGATGTCCAGTCAATCATCCAGGATATTACCTCACAGCGGGAACGGGATAAAATGCAAGAACTTGAACAGTAAGGAAACTTGGTAGTCCTTGAATTAAAAAAAAAAAAGTTAAAAAGTTTTTAAAAAATGACAGAGATGTGTTTCTCTTTATTGTTTCCTGTCAGCTACCTTCCAGACAGAGCACGGTCTCGCAGCCCCATCAGCCGCTCTCTGAGTCCTCATTCCCACAGTCCCAGTTTCACGTCGTGCAGCTCCGCCCACAGCCCCCCGGCGGCTCCATGCCGGGGTCAGGACAGGGGCAGCAACGGCCTGAGCCCCCACCGGGGCTCCAGAGACTGGCCGTCGCACCTGAGACGAGGGGAGGACGAGAGGGAGCGGGACGATCCCTGGAGGAACGGCGGCAGCGGCATGGACGACAGTCGACCCAACGGGAGGACTGCCGACCGACGGAAGAGCTACCACAAACACCTGGGTCACTTGAGGTCTGCGGACGAACGCGGGAGCGGCGAGACGGCATCGACGAGGAGCAGCAGAGACTGGCACCCACGGGACAGCCCTCTGGGCTCGTCCTTCAACTCTTACAGGAGCGTGGACGAGGATTTCAACAGGGCATCTCACTATTGGCACGACACGAAGCCGAGGAGGAGGGACGGCGACCACCAGGTTCGGTCAAGACACCCCGAGTTTGAGGCGATGGACGAGCCGTGGTGCCGAACGCCGGAGGACAAGAGGCGGAGCAGAAACCCCAGCAGGAGGCACGCCGAGAAACCAGAGAGAGAAGCTGCCCCCGAAAATACCGTGAGTACTTTTTGCTTCTGCATCGCCGGATCATTTTATCCATCTCATCTTTTGACCGATGAAGTGTTTCCTCCTTTCAGGACGCCACGTCCAAAGAAAAACCCGTTTTGCCACCACAAAGCAACAAGTCAAAAGAGACGGCTGGAGATGACAAAGACAGAGAAACTGTGAGGAGACTTGAAATAATCAGGATGTTCAAATGCCCGTTTCATCACAGTGAACTTAGACGACTGTCTGTATTCGACATTCGGTCGTATCAAATGTTTTAAACAGTCTTCGTTGTCTGCAGCTTCACTCAAACATGTTCGTTCCTTGTTGTGCGTTTGTGAAACGTGTCCTTCATCTGTGTCGTCAGGAGAATGTGCTGGAAAGTGCCGAAGACACGGATGAAGAATGTTGGTACCCTAAAAACATGGAGGAGCTGGTCACGGTGGATGAAGTGGGAGGGGAGGACGACTGCATCCTCGAGCCAGATCTCTCTGAGCTCGAGGAGTTTACTTCCTGTCACAAAGAGCCGACAGCAGAACAACTCCTGCAGAAGCACACGTCGCCGTCGACTCCCGCAGTGGAGGAGCACAAAGAACCCCCCGAGAAACCCAAACGGGAGGACTCCTCGGAGGAGACGAGGGTCGGGGCATCGGCATCCGAAGCTGAGAAAGCAGAGGATCAAATCGCTGCGCCAAGTACTGAAACCGAGAAAGTGAATGCAGAAACTACAGAGCAAGAAGTGGCAGACATCAGTGGCTTCCCCAGTGAGGAGTTTAAAGCAGCGCTAGAGGAGACGTGCTTGGAGAGCGCCAAGCTTCCCAACAACATGGCGCCGGACGAGCCGATGGAAAATCGTATTAGTTTGCCAGAGGACAGCAGAAGTCAGGAAGAAAGGCAGACGCCAGATAAAATCCATGTGGAAGTCCAGCTGAAGGATGGCAGTCTGAAAAGAGGTACTTCCCTACGATGTGTTTTTTTTTCTTTTATCTTCTCCATAGGTGGCCTTCAGAAATATGTTACATTGAAAGCATTTTTAATTTTTCATAATCATGCAGCAGCATGTTTTGCACCTATTAGAGACTCAGAGAACACTTAACCAATAAAGGTTAAGTGTCACTAATCAAGTTTTATATTGCGACTGGATCGGAGACCTTTCCAAAAAATAGCAATGAACCGCAGCGCAGAGCATTCTGGGTAAAGACAACCACAACAAATGCAAGAGTCTCGTGCTAGCAGGATAAATGGGCCGTTGTCTTTTCTTGAAAACGAAGAAGAAATCTTATATTATCTTATATTTTTAAAAAAAATTTAAATCACCGTGTGTGCCCAATTCTCACCCCGCCCCCAAAATATAATTGAACTACTGAAAAATGAACTCTTAGAAAAAACAAAAAACTAACTGAGGTTTTCATCAATAATGAGTTTATGTAAAACCAGAAAACAAAACTATAGCATTTACTATTTCTTTCTTTTGAGAGGGAAAGAAAAATCCAAGGGTGACTAAACACTATGAATAAGGAAATGTAAAGACAACAACTTTCTTATTGCTGAAATGTCTTTCACAGAGATCGAAGCCCCCTCATCGTCCCTAGAGCAAGACAAAGCTGTCAGTGAACATAGCATTCCTTTGGGTAAGCACATTACACTTTAACATAGTACCTAAAACTTTATTGACATCGTAAAACATGGTGGCCAGCTATGTGATGCAGTCTCAGCAGCAGCTACATCAGGTCCTGTTTCATATTTCAGACGATGGATTAAACAGGCTTACGTCTCCCTTCCAGAATTCTTCTCAGGTGTTTGAGATCCGACTTAAAATGTCACTTTATTTGTCACATTTCCAGTCGTTTTAAACTTTCGAATACTTAGTCTGACCACAAAGTTGGTACTTTTTTTTTCGCGGAGATTAAAAATCTCCCTTAAATGGCATGTTCTCTTGTCTTTTCCAATTTGAAGAGCGGCTGATTGAAAAAGTTATATGTGTAACGTCACTTTTAATCCCAGGACAACATAATGTGACGAATTACTAATTAAGAGTTCAATCAAACACTTAAAGTAACTTGGTAGGTGACGTGGGAATTGGAAAAATAAAAATAAAAAATAGAAGCTACACTCATTTTACAGAAATCTTCAGTTATGGCACCTGTGATTTCTGCTATGCAATGTTTTTTCACCTCCAAGCAATTGGACTCCGATTGAATGTTTCCGTAACAAATTTAAGTGAGATTGTGCTACTTCTTTGAAAACAAAGATTTTTAAAGGGTTTTTCAAGGAGTGTTAATATGAATTACTTTGTAAAAGCTGAAAAACTGATAAGAATTACAAGAAAACAAACTCAGAAACACAAATCTGACCTATAAAATATAGCTCATATACTGATCTAAAGCCTGTCAGAGATCATAACATTGAATATTTTACTCTAGTTCAATGCAAAGCCATGCTCCCTTTAGGGACAGAGACCGACAGCAGCATTCTTTCAATCACAGAACGGGTTCCTTATTTCTGCTGAAACAGTTTGAAAAAAATAAAAATAAATAAGTGAATGTTGAAGACTGTTCAACCACACTTTTTAATATGTTGCCGTCACAAACATCGCGCCAGGACAGTGACAAAAAAGAAAACTTTTTGCAAATCCCATGTGAGGTTCCCCGCTTCTCCTGGCCGAGACCTGTGAGTTCATGTTGCTCTGGTTCTGGTTGGACGTTTGCATTCCCTCTTTCTGACAGGAGTGGAGTTCATTGAGCCAAGAACAGGCTTCTACTGCAAACTCTGTGGATTGTTCTACAGCAGCGAGGACACTGCAAAAACGACTCACTGCCGCAGCACCGTGCACTACAGAAACCTGCAGGTACGTCTCTCAAACTGCAACAATTTCTATATGTATATATACATATTGAAATAAGAAATGGAGTATTCACAATTTTCACTTTACACCTATCCGAGCAAGATGGGTAGGGTTTTGGGGACCTTCAACTGCACGACTGGTGAACAACAGAAACAAAAGCATGCTTATGACCTTGCTGGTTCTGTCGAACCTGTTTCGGTTTAACAGCCAAACCTTCATCAGTCAGAAAAAACATAAAATGCAAGGCTGTGTGATGTAGTGCAGACGCTATGCCATTGTGGTGTACGACGGCTGGAATTTGACGTCCAGTCATATGATTTTATTTTCACAGAAATACCTGTCCCAGCTGGCAGAGAACGACCTGTCGAGCGCGCTGGCTGAGCCCTCGGTGGCGCAGTGACATCAGCTTGACCCTTGACCTGCAACAGTGCACAGCAGGGGGGGGGGAAAGGTCTGTGAACATGTGGAGTTTGTGTAGAGCTACTGAAAGAGAGAGGGGAGGGGGGGGGGAAACATGGATACTGTGACAAAGAGAAGCTTGAATTTATTTTTTGGACTGTTGTGGTAGTTTTTATTTTGTTTAAATTGTACTAAAATGTCTTGAATTCTTCAATTGTGTACATACTTGAAGTGAATTGTAAAGGGGGTTTACACTGTGGACTGCTTTTAATGAATTACTGTCTTCCTAGAGTTCTTATGCAAGTTTTTCTGGAAAAAAAAAACAAACAAACAAACAAAAAACCCAAAAGCAATATATGTATATTTATTTATTTATTTATTTATGTTTTTCTGCAAAATGTTAATCTGGAAATATGCTATTTTTTGTTTTAAGTAAAATCTAATTATTATTATTATATTTAAATAAAACAGTTATGTATTAACAGATACTCTGGTAGCAATCATTTAAAACAGCCGTGACACGGAGGTCGTGACCCGGGTTTTGGATTAGGACGTCCTCAGAGTGACCTCTAAGCCAGAAGCAGGTTTGCAGTAAATGTTGTGTTGGCTTTGTTTCTTCATTCTAAATGCCGTGCAACTTTTGTCCAAATCAAATTGTTTCTTAAGATTGTTTGCGTTTTGTCCATTCGTTTGTGGTACAGCCTGAGCTCTCAGGGGCAAATTTTTATTTATTTATTTATTTATTTTTTGTTTCTCTCAGTTAAGAGAACAGTAGAACACGTTCTCAGGCTTGTCATGCTTATCAAAAATAGTTTGTTGCATGAATAAAATTGATATATTTACATCTGTGGCTGGAATTAAATGTGGCTGACTGCAAATCCTTCAGGTAAACTCACATCACTAAAGTTTCCAATGATGAAATTATGGAAATGTTTTATGTTTCAATACATTTTTGCTAACATCTTTGCTTCCTAAGACAATCCCAGGCCAATGTGCCATATCATATGTCTACAGCAGCACAAGCATTGAACTTGACCGTGCATTTCTTTTTTGTTAATGTTCTGTAACAAGAGTATCAAGCCAGACTTGTAATTCATTCTCTGGATGTGGATCTTGGTAATAGTATTGTTTACAGGAACTGTTTCCACACATTTGTGATGCAAAAAGAAAAACATTGCCAATGTCTAAAACTATGTCAACCATTATACAATGCAAAAAATCTAATAAATCCCATCACATGGCTTCTGATTTTGTATTTGATATCTGTTAAAAATAACAACATTGCAGCCAGTTTCCTTCAGAATGAGTAACTCAAGTCCAATCAAGTGTCATTTAAACTCAGCATAACTAGAGCTTTAGTTCTAAGGTCTCTGAATTACACTTAATACATGTCACTGTTCAGATTTTTATTTGTAAGCAATTGAAAGCAAATTCATTCTTTTCCTCCTGATTCAAAATAACGCTCTACTTTTTTCTGCTCTGTCACATCTTTTACTATTTGTTTTAGTTTTGTTGTGCGACTGCAGCACAATAGATCACCCGATGCAGATTTAATATAAATCTTTATATCTCCTTGTTCATGCAAGCTTCCCCGCTTGTATTTTTGTCAACAGCAGCTTGGTGTGTTAGCTGTAATTTTCTTGAAAATTTCCAGGCTGTTCCAGAAATGCTCCCGGGATTACATCCATGTGCACACAGTGAACAATAATTCGGACATTTATAAACGCAACCTACACTGACAGTATTACACTGCAATCATAGGCTGAAATATTTGCTCTGTTTTGGTAAAACTATAAATCTACAAGATTTTTTTTAATGTAAATTGTTTTCCCAGCTGAAATGTATTCACTCCCCATTAGTGTAGTGTTGTGCTGTTGCACAAAGACTTTTTGTTTTTCTTAATGGCCCTAAGTCTGTAGGTTTACATTTATTAGAGGTTGCTTTGAAAATTGTTACATTCATTCAAAAAATACATATGTGAATAATTTGTTTATTTTTCTGTCTATTATTGCCTGATATCAGGTTGTTTATGCGTGCAGCACAATTTTCCACTTAAAAATTGTTTGAATAGTAGCACAGCTATTTATATCACTATTTTCTATGAACAAAAATGCGGATTTAGTAGCTGTATTAAACGGTGACGTCTATCCGCGATACAACGCACTTACTCTGCTGTGCGACAGGGGGCAGCACCTCACAGTCAACACGACCTCATGGATCTGCGTGGAACTTTCTGGAAGGAAATTCTCTATTGCGCTCTGATTGGCTGTCCTGAATCAGCCCCCTCCTCTGGACCAATCAGAGGAGAAAAACACCAGCCTAAGCGACTGCGTTGCTGGGTAAGTAAAACAAAAACAACAGCGCTCGCGTCGGAGTTTAAAGCTTCAAGGTGCGAAACGGTAGGTGTTTTCATGGTCTTGCTGTCGGGTAAAACATTTGCGTGGGCACATTTGTGCGTTTAAAACTCCGGGTGTGTCGGAAAGCCGATAGCTTCGCTCATTTAGCTGCTGACCGTTGGATGCTGTCTTTTACTAACGTGTAGGCTTCGAGGTAAGATAAGTTTAACGACGCGAGAGAGAACGGTTACTCTGGACGTGTTACTGCGCTTTTGTCGCTGTATGGAATAAGTCACCCTGATTTTGTGGAATTAAAACAAAGGAAGCGCATTACAATATTTGCAATATCGTTTTTTAACCGCGTTAGTTATTGTTTGTTAACAGTACGTATTTGAATGAAAATGGTTGAGGGAGGGTGGTGATGGTGGAGGGGTTGTGTTGCGACACGTCCGGGCAAACCATAGCTGCACGTCTGCAGCCAAATATATCATTTTTTCTGTGATTTTTTCCCCCTTTTTTTTTTTTTTTTTTTTTTTTTTTTTTGCAGTTATCTTCGGTGATTCTTGTTTTTGCACGGTTCCGCTGCGAAGGCTCTTTTTCTACTGTAAACCATGGCAGCTGACTGCGAGGCTTGGCTGAACGCAAACCCTGTTGGTAAGTGTGAAAACCTCAAAACACTCAATCAGCTGGGACGGATGTAGGGTAGCGGGACTATTTACTTATTTATTTTTTTAAATGTGGAAGTGGGTGGTTGTCACTGCACCCTGGACTGAGTCAGCTCTCCCCACATTGGTGTAGCTCCGTGCACAGCAGATGAACTGATGCCACCTAAACGGGACGCGGTTCTGCACGGAGAGAGACCTGCAAATGACTTGTGTATCTGAACCAACGATGAAGTTTGAAAGAGCAATAGAAAGAAAAAAGAAAAAGAAAGATGGCGTCTGAAAAGCTGTCATTTCCAAACGGCCGTCAACCGAAATGTCAACAAATGCGTAATTTGTTATTTTTAGATGTCGCAATGAAGCGTTAAATAAACAGCATTTTGAAGAATGCTTCGATTTTTTTTAATTTTATTTTTTTTATTGAGGTTGTGAAGTGGATGGCAGTTAAGATTGTCAGCCAAAAGATCATGTTTGTTACTATAGAAACTGGACATTTTTCACCATTTAAAAACAGTGGGAGAATGTTCTACATTGAAGCAAATACACCATGTGTAGAATTTTAAAGATCAAACTTATGCAGTTTCCAGTATTATCATTGATCGACTGTGTCAGGACATGTATTTATTATTGTAAATGATTACAAATGGTTACAAACTGAGCTTCTTTGACCAATATGTTGATTTTCGGTATATAGATTAAAACGTTTTGATTTGGAAGGAAATAAACTTTCACCTTCTAGTTCTGTTGGGTAAAAACGTCAACATCGAACATTATTCAGGACATGTTCTCAAGTGGAAATCTAAACAAGGCAAACCAAAATAACAAATGGAAAAACTGTGAAAGTACCTACTGATGGCACAACAAACGCGCACCGACTCGTTTTTCTGTGTCTGAACAGAGGCCGTGGACCTCAGCGACTCCTTCATTTCTGCCGAGGAAGACAACGGGGGATCCGCCGTCTCCAACAAGAACCTCATCAACGAGATCAATGGCAACTGGGTGTCTTCGTCCAGCAGCAACATCCACGAGGCTCGCCTGAAGGCAAAGGCCAAGCGGAGGCTGCGAAAAAACTCCTCCAGGGACTCGGGCAGGGGGGACTCCCTCAGTGACAACGGGGAAGTGGTGAGGGGAACCTCCATGGCGCCGACGAGTCCCAAGAGCAAGCTGCTCGACCGAAAGTCCCGCATGGGGAAGGGCAGAGGCCTGCCAAAAAAAGGTGACCATCGCGACTCTTCCTCAGTGTTTCTTCTGTCTGTACTTTCGGTTGCATCAGGAATCCATAAACCAATTAGCCGGTTGATCTTGGGGCGACTCAAATCTTTAAAACGAGTCTCCTTTCGTGTCCCGCCTGCGTCTGAGCTTTTTTGGAATTTTCCCGCTGCAGGTCTGATGCAGAACCCAGCCAGCACCACTGCAAAAACACAAAATCTTACCAAGTATTTTTGGTCTAGTTTCTGGTGCAAATATCTCAGTGTGCTTGAAATAAGACAAAACTAAGTGACTTTTAAGCAGGATGTAGGAGCTTGTTCTAAAGTCAACAATTCCTTAAAATAGATGAAAAAATACTAGTTATGTGAAATAACGTGCCAGTGTAACAAGATATATTAGGATCTGTAATATGGCAGATTATTTCACTTATAGCTGGTATGTTTTTCATCAGTATAAAGGAATTTTTTACTTAAAACAATTTCCTATGTCTTGCTGAAAAGTTACTTGTTAGTTTTTGTCTTATTTCAAGTTTACTAACATATTTATACTAGAAACTAAACCAAAAACACTTGTGATTTGTGTCGTGTAGCATCAGCTTGATTTTTTTTATTTATTTATTTTTTTCTGATTGGAATCTGCAGAATTTATTAGTCTACAATTACTACCTGAGTATGTTTGGCTAAAAATAAGCATAAATTGTTGTCATTGTAGCACGTCTGAATGTGTTGCTTATGAGAGGCAACCTCTTGCTCAGAGCAACAAATTTTGCCTTTCTGAAACCCCAGTTCACACTACACAATTTTTTTTGTCCCAATTTTGCCCTTAAGTGTGTTACGACTGATCGAGTCCAGCCGGTACTGCTTTGAGCTAAAATCGGGGATCTTCAACATGTTTGATCGTCTTGGCTCGTTTATCGCCGTGTCTGTGGTGTTCCGCCCCGACTGGGAGTGAGAAGGCAACCTGTTGAAAGTGACAAGTGGCCAATCAGAAAGCTCTGCGACGTAAGCACGGTGGGGAGTCACGAGAACAGCTGGCATGGCACAACTGAGAGTCCGCTAGACGTCTGACCTGGTAGATTGTTTGGTCGAAATGTGGAAAGAACGCCAATGTTTATTTAACATTTCGTCAAAAGAGTATCACGACAGAAATGACAAAGAAAGAAGCTGGAGCGAAATTGATGAACTCTTTAACTCTTCTGCTACTCTCAATGCTACAATGTATGAAAAGTGCTTTAGAGGTAATTAGAACTTATAAAACTATAAGTAAAGCTTTGTCCTTGTTCGGAGCAACATGTTATTGGATTGGTTAAAAAAAATAAACTAAAAAAATAATACAGAAAAATTATAAAATTATTGCACAGAGTACATCTGGTTTAGAAGTGCATTCTTACCTTTGGTTGAAGTGGCGCATTTGATTTCATTCTGTAGTAATATCACAACAGAAAAAATACAGAAAATCTGATGCTGTGTTAATCTATTTGTAGTCCAAGTACAGGAGCAAATAGAGAAAAAAGACATAAGTGCAGAAAACTGTGACAAGCGCAGAGGGCTGCAAAAACATTGCGCGGATTCAGGAGCGATGCCAGAAAATTTACAATTAACTCTCCAATTGGAAGCGCTCCTTTTAATTAAAAGAGCGCTTCAACGTTGTTGTTCATGTTTGTTTACTCTAAATTCAGTTGTGGTAGTGCAGAATTATAAGGAATTTCATATCTGGTCTTGGAATGTCCTGGAGTGAAACCTCACACTCCACAATTGAACCCGTCAAACCCACGATTTTTCATCAGCTAGTGTGCGGTCTCTCACGTTTTGAGAATCGGGCGACAATTCTAAAATCGTGCAGTGTGAACTGGGCTTTAGTGATGTGACTCATTTAACCTCTCCTTCAGACTGCAGTTGGGTTTGCCCACTTACCTTCTTCCCATGGGCCGCAGACTAAAGGGCATGTCCAGTTTTTCTTGGCACCGAGTCTGTCCTGTCTTGGTTACACAACAGTTCTCTCGCATCAGCGAAGCCGGGCAATTTGAGCTCTGGGCTGTTCTAACGCATTTGGTCTGTATTACATTTTAGTTGAGGTGAGAGACATTTAGTATGGGTGTGCTGCTTGCTTTCTCTCTCTCTCTCTTTTTTTCTTTTAGTAAAACAGACGAGAAAGCAAGCCAGAAGTGGGATGGATCCTCAACTAATGTGGGATGAGCTAAATATAGCGCTCTACCCACAAAGTGGGTGGAACTCATGGGGGGTTGAGAGGATGTTTTCAAGCTGCTTTGGTGTTCTTAAACCGTCTGCAATCTGCTGGGGGCTCACTTCAATTGTTTTTTGCCTGTATGTTTGTTTGCGCCTACACTAAATATGTAGTCTCATCTCCATGCAACTGCAATGCTTGTTTTTGTCTTTTATGTACAGTTCTGGATTCAATTATTTTTTTCTCCCCTTGTTGAGTTAACATGAGCAGATGTCAGTGCAGTAACTTTATCTCTGACATTTACCTGCAGGTGGAGCGGGAGGAAAGGGTGTGTGGGGAAGGTCAGGTGAAGTTTACGAACCGGTAGAGGTGGACAAGAAAGACCCCAACTTTGATGAAGATCAGGTAATTACATTTGCATTTAGGACCATCGTTTAGCGGCATATTCACTTGGATTTGACCTTCACTTCAAAACCAGTAGGGTTCTGGAAGTAGCTGCTTGTAAAATATTCCCTGTTTTTGCTGTTGAGCTCACAAGCAAAACGAGCTAAAATTAGCCGGTCGTTAACAGGTTTAAAGGTAAAAATCTGAAGTTTGTGGTGCAGATTTGACATGTGTTCTGCTCACACAAGAAAACGGAAAGTAATTGTTCTTTTCTTTTTCGACAGGAAAACTGTGTGTACGAGACTGTGGTGCCTCCGCTGGATGAGAGGGACTTTGAGAAGACGGTCACCCCCATAGTGCAAGAGTACTTTGAACACGGGGACACAAACGAAGTAGCAGTAAGTGCTCCAAAGTGTAGAAAGTACGCCATGAGAAAGTGGCTCAAACTAAATTTCTTTTCCCGTTTTTTTTTTTTTTTTGCCAGGAGCTGCTTGCGGACCTGAACCTGGGCCCCATGCGGAGCGAGGTCCCGTCGCTCGCCGTGTCTCTGGCCCTGGAGGCCAAGGCCAGCCAGCGGGAGCTCACCTCCAGGCTTCTGGTGGACCTGTGCGGAAGCGTTCTCTCCCACAGCGACATGGAATCCTCTTTCGACAAGCTGCTCAGAGATCTGCCAGATTTGGTCCTGGATACACCTGGAGCGCCTCAAGTGAGTTTCCAAAACCTCAGACCGAAGCGTGCGTTGAAGAGGGTTGACATTGTTCGCTTTTTGAAAGTGTGTGTGTTTTTAGTGACGTTTCAAACAGGGTTTAGGTATTACAGATCACCCAAAGCCATAATGACAGATTTTTCTGGATGATACTTTGTCCCAGAAATATAAACAATTACGTTGCTGTTTTTAAGATTCATTTTAAGTAATATATTAACAGTTGCATTATAATGCAAGTTTGCTTCCAATAAACGTTTAATTATGTACAGAACACTTCACACTGCAACTGGAAGATATTTTAAATATCCAAAACAAAACACAACTAAAACCAATAAACACCACACACAAATCGAAACCACAAATAAAATGGACTCTGATCTCCCTGTGGACAAAATTGCCTTTCAAAGAATATTATTCATCAGAATGGAATCTTTTAATTTGTCACACAATTAATCGATTAATTGCGACGGGCTTAAGGACCCCTCTGAAGCTGAAGATGATGGTGCACAAAAGACAGCCATGCAACTTGAGTTCACAGTTTGTAGCAAGCCATGTCGGGTTAACAATTGTTTGGTAACTATTACTACTTTATGTCCATCCCACGTCACACAGTACTTTCTTTTCAAGGCTTCTAGTTTTGTTTCTGAAGGAGGAGTTTTACCTCTGCTGGTGGTTTGGCAGAGGGGAAAATACGCTGCGGTTTTATCTGTTGGCTTGCAAGAGCAGAGCCACTGTGTGCGTCTGTGAGCTCTTTCCTTTTCAGTCTGCGCACACATGAAATCCTTTGCATTGTCTACCGTTTCTTGTAAAATGCAAACTCGGCAAAAAACAAAACAAAAAAAAACATGGCCACTCCCCTTCTTACACGGTCTGATTTATCTGACCAGTCATCTGCTCTCTCTCTTTCTCTGTCTCTTGCCCCTCGGTTGGTTCGCTGGGGTTTTATGGCTCTGCCCTGCCCCCACACCTCTGTGTACGCTGCACTTTCACTCGGGGGTGGGGGGGTTCTCTCAGTTTCGCATGAGCTCGATCTGGCCACTGCGACGCGCCGCGTTGTAATGTAGCTGCCTCTGGTCTGGAAGAGAAACAATGAGCGCATGCTTTGTGGAGGCCAAAACAGCAAAGCCGGCTCTTTGCTTTCCCAAAACCGTACGGCCCGCGCTACTGTAAACAAAGACGCATGTCAACCCCGAAGCCACCGTTGTCATGTCAGTGTTTGTTTGGGATGCTTGCATTTCATCACAGCTGTGGCACGGTACATGAAAGCATCCAATTTACTCAGTCGGTTTTTGATTCAGGGTGTCTTAGACTTAGACTTGACTTTATTGATCCCTTGGGAAGACTCCCTCAGGAAATTATAGAGACTCCCTCAGGAAATTCAGGAAATTCAAGACGCATTAACTAAATGCCTTCAGTTCATTTAAAAAAAAAAAGGTTTGCCGTATATTAAATCTCGTATATTCTACGTACATTTGCCTGACTTTACTGTCAGGCAAATGTTTTAGTCGCACTCATTGTGATTATATAGACAGTTGAGGCTTACTGCTAACATAATGCCAGCTGGCTACATTTTTATTTCTTTTTTTTTTTTGCATCCGGCATGTGTAAGTGCAAAATTATTAAAATTTTTGCAGATGAGGTTTGTGCATTTTTACGGACGTGTAAAAATGCACAAAAGTGCTTTGAGTCAGTGAAACCTGCACAAATTCTATAATATACTGGAGAGAAAGACGTTTTAAAGAAATGTTGCCATTTTTAATGCACAAATCTGGTGCTGTTTAACAATTTTAAAATGTACATTCTTATTTATGTTCTTCTTTCAGTTGGTCGGCCAGTTCATCGCTCGGGCTGTTAGCGACCAGATATTGTCCAAAAGCTATATCGACGGCTACAAAGGCAAAGTTGACTGTGAACATGCAAGGTACGGAACGTTTATGGAAGCACCTCTGCTTGTTTTCTGTTGTCTGTTATTTAAATTGTTAGGTAAGATTAGGCTCATCAGAAATGGCTGTTGAGCAAATAGCTGAGCAAGCTGCAGTGTAGATGTGGAAAAATGTAGTTTTGCGGCGGAGACGGTTCGATGGATTGCTGGATATGTCTTTATGAGCTCAAGTATGGATCTGAGTAAACATTTAGTCCTGAGTGGTACGGATGAATTAAAGAAAAACAAACAAAAAAACAGTTACACAAAAGTTCAAAAAGTTAGGCAGACAGTGTGAAATTGGTCTATTCCAAGATCCAGGACATGGTTTAGGATCCAAGCGCAGCCACTTCCAAAGGCATCCAAATTGAGTTTCAGTTAATAAAATATTAATAAAAACATTTGAAGAGACTCGATTTGACCTAAATTATGGAAATTCCTGTAAACCACACATATTGACTTGCTTTATGACATCTGCAGAGCGGCGCTAGATCGAGCAGCCGTGCTGCTGAAGATGAGTATGGGTGGCCTTCGCATCGACAACCACTGGGGGACGGGCGGAGGCCAGCGACCCGTCATGCAACTCATCAAAGAGGTAGAGTACAATCCAGTGATTGCACTTCACTGGACAGAGAAGTGTAGTATTCACTTTCAAGATTGCCCTTGAAATCATGGGAACCTTTGACATTCATTAAAATGTATTCAGTATCACAACTCCAGGCTTTTGTTTTTTTCTTTTGTAAATGAATAAGTAAACAAAACGTAGATCATATTTAACTAAAGCTCGACAGGTTTCGTTCTCCTCCGTTTCCAGATGAACCTGCTGCTGAAGGAGTACATCCTGTCGGGAGACAGCAAGGAGGCGGAGAGGTGCCTTCGAGACCTGGAGGTCCCGCATTTCCACCACGAGTTTGTCTATGAGGTACGCGCAGCGTCTCACCCGTCTCCCTACTGTAGGAGCTGCTGAATATTTTCAGTTGCGTTTTCTGAGAACCTGTGGCGCTCTCGGCAGGCCATCGTGATGGTGTTGGAGTCCCGAGGCGAGAAAACATTCAAAATGGTGCTGCAGCTACTCAAGTCGCTCTCTCTGTCTTCCATCATCACGGAGGACCAAATGCGAAGGGTAGGGAGCCGCCTGCTGTTTGAATCAGGCACTGCAAGTGAAACTCATTCAATCTGAAGATTATTTTTTACATTTTTTCACTTCTTTTCTCTTCCAGGGCTACGAGCGAGTTTACATGGACATCGATGAGATAAACATCGACGTTCCTCTTGCGTATTTTATCCTGGAGCAATTTGTGGAGAAGAGCTTTCACATGGGAGTCATTGGTGTAAAATTAAGAGATCAGTGTCCGCACCGGTGAGTGCTTTTGAATTTCACACAAATGTCTGCGACAGCGTTTTTCTGCCGCGCTCACCAGCGCTCTCTGTGATCTGTTTGTCAGGAACCGAAAGAGGTTCGTCAGCGAGGGAGACGGCGGAGTTGTGAAATTTGAACGGTACTGATTAGGCCTTTCAATGAGCCAGAATACCTGAAAAGAAGTGGAAGAAAAAAAAACTTACCTTTTTACTTGCATTCTTTTTTTTTTTTTTTTTTTTTAATGGTTAAGTAAAATGTTCTCCCTTCCAATGGTACAATTCTGGGTAAAAAGAAAAGCTGCACTTTTGATTTAAACTGAAGTAGACCACTTTACTTCAAAGTGTTTCTATACATTTGCATAAGCTATCCCTTAAAGTGCCACACCTCTCAGTGTCAGTCATTCCATGTTGTTTTGTACAGTTTTTTTTTGTTTTTTTTCTTTTCTGTTTTACTGCTACTCCTTTTGTTTTCCAAAAGCAGTGTTTGTACCAAGATAACTAATTTGTGATAAGAGCTTTATGAATCTGTGGAAGAAATAAAAAGTGAATAAATAAAGGTAGGGTGTTAGTTCAGTGTCATGACTGGTATAAAACTGGCTGCTGTTTTTGTATGCTGTGCTTCACTTCTACGCTGTACTAGAACACATCAAAACAAAAAACTTCCATCAACTATCGTAACATAATGGTTTATTTTTGTACTTGGGGAGCAAAAATTTCTTTATTGATTAAATAATTGTAAAATATATATATATATATTTTTTTTTTTTTTTCTGTCATTGTTACTATTAAAATAATCTACATGTTGCACAATTCCTCAGATAAGCCGCCGCTACCAACAAACTTGTTGTGAGTCTGCCGTCTCCCTACCGTACGAGCTGCTGCGTATTTTCAGTCGCGTTTTCTGAAAACCTGACGCGCTCTTGGCAGGCCGTCGTGAAGGTGTTGGGAGTCCCAAGGCGAGAAGACGTTCAAGATGGCGCTGACTTGCTTAACAGCAGACGCTTATTTAAAAGCGTCTGCTGACTTAAAGAAAAAGTATAACTTAAGTTTGTTCCACTGATTACAAAAATACTTTCTTGCCAATGTTTGAGTCATTGGACTTGTGCTCTCTATCAAAAAGTCGTGTATTTATTTATTTATTTTTGTGGTTTCAATTCCTCAACTGGGCATCTGCTGTCCTTGCTCTTTCATTGCCAGTTCCTGCTGCTTGACGGCCTCTTGAGCCTCCATCTGCATCTTCTCCAGTTTCTCCAGGGTGACTGATTTGAGTGGGAGCAGCTTTGGCTTACACAGAACCATGGTTGGGACGTCTTCCATGTAGAGCTGCCCTGTAAATGCAGCAAAAAAAAGGAAGTTATTTTTCGAAAAATAACCTGGGTTTACTTAATTGCTAAACATTCATTTCGCCGGTTTGTGCTATGCTTTATTCTGAAAAGTCAGAGAAGTTCCTCACAGATTATGTTCATTATACACATTTTTATGCTATTTTTTTTATGTAATCAATCAATGCAAAAAAATACTTTGGAGTGGGGAGGGGTGGTAAAGTTTCATGCACATCTGTTCACATACTCTTAGTCTTGATGTCTACTTAAAGTGGGATGCTATAATTATTCAGAGGAGCCGAGAGGACCAAGGAAAGACTGATGACTTGTGAAAGATGAAAACGATCAGATGAGACAAAAATCAGGGTTTGCACACTTTTCCCACAATCAGCATTTCCAATGTGCTTTCCCAGAATCACTTTGGAGATAAAAAACAAGACAAGTGAACTAAAAATGACTCTTTCAATTCACTATTGCATGTCATTTATTACTGTTATTGATTTGACGGTATCAAGATTCTACAGCAGGGAAAATGTAAAGTAAAATATACCAAAATCTATGTTATGAATTGTCTCTCTTATACATGCTCTACACACTTGAATAGTCTGAGAACAAACAGAAACCAATTTTTAGCATTTTTATTATAGCAAAAATGAGTTTTGGTTTAAAATTATATATATATTTCAGATTCTTATTTGTAAACCATTTAGAAAATCTTGTATGGTTTTCCTATAACCTCAGCGCTACACAGTTATGTCTTGCTGGATCATGGAAAATCCCAATAAAATCCAACGAGGTTCTTCATAACTTGGCAAATGATGAGGAGGCCCAGAGGGCACGAGTCGCTTAGCGAGGATTTCTATTCCCAGTTCAAACATCTTGACTGGTCAAACATACAGATACTGATCACAAGAAGGGAGCACAGAGGAATCTTTTCACCAGTTATGCGAGGGTTTGCTGATTTGTCAACAGCCCACAAGTCATACGGAGCGTCCACAAAACAAGCTTTCGTGACTAGTGCTGTCCAGACAGCAAGCGGCTGCGGTGCAAACCTTGCTTCGGCAGAACTTCTCTCAGTACTGACTTGACCTCGGGCATCGCTGTGTCTTGTGGGCGCGTGCTGCAAGGTAAGAAAACATACAGGTATTTTTCTCTTTACTTTTAAACATGTCTGTTGTCATCTAGCGGACTCAAAACACTTCCATGTTGATTTAAACATCTTAAACATTTTATGTACATATAAGTATTTCAATGGGACATTTGATGGGGGGGCAGTTCGAACATTTCTCCAACCTATCACGTTTAACCACAGACGTGAATTATTGCGAATTAGCACGTCGCTAATCCCATGTAGCATGTTAGCGACTTGGCCCTGGATACGTACAGGGACATTTCCCTTTAAAGAAGCTCCTTGGCGAGGTTTAGCTGACTGTCTGAACAAACTTATTTTAAAAAATAACGTTATCAGCGCATGTTTAAATGCGTTATTTATTGTAATTTTTTTTCTCATTCTTACCTTTAAGCACCAGATAAAGGTCTGCTGCAGTTGCCAGGCCAACGCGTCCGCAGAATCACGTGACGTTCTTCTGCGTTGACTACATTGACACGGCGCTTTAGCGACACCTAGAGGCGGCTCGGAGATTTGACGCTAAACTGAAAGGTTGAAACCGCACAGTTGTACTTTGTTAGACGGATTATTTAACGAAAAAACGGTCCAGAAAATGCTAATAAATATACTCCGATTCGCATTTTATTCTCTAATAATACTAACGCCAATAATGTTTCTGCTGCTGCTTCTAGTAATTATAGAACACGCCTTTGTCCTGCTTGCTCTGCAAGCTTTTAATCTCAATGTTTAGTGTTCAAGGGTGAGCAAGGGCGTGTTATCTTCGGTTTAAAGCATTGAAGCCGATGTTGCAACAGCCCTCAGAAACTGGTTTTCCCTGATAAGTCTCAATGCTTAGCATGTCTGTTTGTAAGAGCGAGATTCTGCAAGAAGCATTCAGTCCATAACACCAACACTAAGGCTCTTCTTCAACTGCTTCAGTAGTTGTGTTTGCAGAAACCTACAGCAGACGCTGATCCTGATGCATTAACATCCATCTGCGTGTGAAGAGTCAAAGTTGGATTTTTCTCGCTTTCTCGGCTGATAATTCTTTGTGAAAGCAACATATAGATTTGAAGACGGACACCACCAGCTGGTGAAATTATTTACATTTTCTTTCACTGGACACACATTTATCTAAAACACAAAAACAGGGCGAAAGTACTACGAAAATATTAATGGTAAACATTTCATAAAACTACAATGTCCAACGTGGTACGCTGTTACTACTGCAAACACCGTCATTATCGGATTAGTCATTTGTTATGACATGGCTCATGTGTTTCACTGTTTTAAAAAGGTCTAATGCTTGATGTGCTATGTGAAGAGATAGTAAAGTTTATCATTTGATCTCCCTAAAGTTATGGAAATCATAACAGCCCTGCTTTTAGGTTTAAACAGAGTGCTGTACTGGGCAGCTTAATTAGGATTAGGAGAGGATCGCCACGTCATTACTCTGCGACAAGCCAAAAAAAAGATCAACCAAAAAAAAAAAAAAAGGAATGAGTAAGAGCAGAAATGGCATTGGAAGTCTACTTAAAAGTTCCAATGATCAATTTTTTTTTCTTTTAATTCAAAGAATTTTCCTTGATGCACACATTTATAGGTTAGTCCTGCACGTAGTTCCAAAACGTAGCCTGAAAGGTTGTTGTTGTTGCTGTTGTTAAGTTCTCTTGAAATCTTGTACAGAATAATCTGTTCAACCTTAGAGAATGACAGCTGGCCTATTATCGCCAACATTTTATATCTTGTCGGTTTTGTCTTTTAGCATGTGCACTGAAATAGCCAATAACATAGACTGAGGTAATGTGTCATAAATCCACTCAAACATAGAACAAGCCTGTTGATTCTACCACTGGCCTACATCAGATGATCTGCTGATCAAATATTAATCTTTCTCTCTTTACATTAATCTTATCTTGAATTGATTAAATAGAGAATTATTCTATTAATTAATTAATTTCCTATTTATTTATTTCCAAAAGTATGTCATTGTTGTTGGTTTGTGCATGATCAGAATTTGCAGGTAGCTGGAATAGGATGGAAACTCAGACATCCCTTCCCACTGTGATGGCCTCTGTTTCGTTTTGAGGGGTTCTGAACTGTTTCCGGGTCTGTTTCGGTTTGTTCCAGGATCTGCTCCCAGTGGAAGACGCCTGGAGAAATCACCCTGGGGAAGCACCCAGGAGGGATTTTGACTGATCTTGGAACCACAACAAATTTTTGATTTTTTCAATGTGTAGGAGCATCTGCTCTATTTCTATCATTGTAAAAGAGACTTTGGTCTCAATTGTTGTAACTTTTTTTTTTTTAACCTGGTAAGTTTACAAAGTGTGATAGCAAAAGTAAATAAATTTGAATGCCTGAAAAGTAAAAAGTTGTAAAACAAAATCTTTAAGAGGAATGGCAAATGTCACAGAAGTAGCAAATGCTTTGCTGCAAAAAAAAAAAAAAAAGTTAACAGAATTGCAGGAAATGTGTTGAGAGATCCAAATTAACTTGGAGAAGTCCAACATAAGGCTTCCAGGAAACAATTGTCCTGTGGATCAGACATGTTTGTTGATAAAAATATGATGTCTGTATCTTTTAATCAATAAGGCAATACTCCACTGCATATATGAAGTATTGCAATGCATGGCTAGCTAGTGGTGTGAAAAAGGAAACAATGGCCTATCCCCGTAAAAGGACTTTTGGTTCCTTCTTAAACAGATTTAAGAAAGAAAGCTCCTTAGACGCTGTCTGGAAGGCTTAAGGACGCTTATCGAAAAAAAGGGTGCCTACATATGTCACTTTCTTTGTCAGAAATGTGTATGCACCAATTTTATGCCGTTTATTTGTTATTCTCCCTCTGAGAGACGGTACAATTTAGGTGTGCTATAATTTATAGTTCACCAAAAATTATGCGCATAAATATATTTTCCTGAAGAAAAAAAAACACCCTCACTCTTGTTTTTGTAAATATTCACTAATATTTTAATTTCACCAAGAGCACTGGGTTTTTCAATAATAAATTACATCTTATAAAGTACAACTTCGCTCATGATCTTAAAAACATGTTCTTTTGGATACAGTGATTCAAATTTCTTAGATATTGCATCAGGGTTTCCCTCAGTGTATTCTAAGCCTGGCGGGCCACCAGGCTTGGCATTGTTCATTTATCTCGGTTTTTTTAATTTATATATTTTTTATTAACACTTTATGTTTGGTGTTTAAGCATTAATCTTCCAGTCTTCCAATAATGCATAACTATATTTTCAAAATTCCTGCCAAGTTTAAATATTTCTCGCCTGGCGGCTGGATGACAGCCCTCGCACGCCGAGCATCGGGCTTAGCAAATTTTCTGGGAAAAATCCCTGTGCGTGGTAAGTATTTCAGGTGCTACAAACAGATAATGCAACTTTTACTTATTGTTACAATATGCATTAAGTAAACAGTGTGTTCAGCAATCCATGATTTCTCACAAGTCTTTTTAGTCTCATCATTCTTGCAACCATGTTGACAAATGTTATGTCACTTTTATTATTTTATTTTAAAAGGCTGAATATTTGGGTGCATTTGAAGGTCTCGTGATAACATTGGTTCGGCGTAAGGATGACGCAGTTCTGTGATCGGGGGAGGAGGGAGGGGGGCTGAGCAGCGGTGTAGGAAAAGAGGAGGAAGCAGCTAGGATGGCGGAGTCACACCTCTGAAGGTAAACTACTTATTTTACCACAATAACAATAAACGTTTCCATCCCTCCAGCTCAGTTTGGACTCACTCGTTGGGCGCTAATCTCGCCTTCCTTTTCTGAAACTCTGTTTAGCGCTAATGTGTCTTTTTTTTGGTGGCGAATGCGAGCGCACTCTTTTGTTCAGCTTCGGAATGGCCGCTGTTTTTTCAGAGTGTTTTCGTTTTATTTTTTTCTTTTCTTCCTACTTATTTTTCTTTAAGGAATCGGTGCTCGAATACAGTGTTGACGCTAGTTTGCAGATAGCCATATAGGTGAGGGCCAGGATTCGGTGTCTCTGCCACCACCACCGGATGCTCTACGGCTTGGGTGTCCGCTGTCTGCGCTCACAGCTGGCGGTAGCAGAGATTTCCCGTCTCGGGCGAACTCGCTCTGCGCCCGACAGCCGCTCCGCTCGGGCCTACGCTAAACAACCGCTTGGCTCGAGAGCAGGCTAACCACTTGGTGTGTAGGGTTAGCGTTTCAGACTCGTCGTAACTGGAATATATGTGCATTTGTGGGGTCATATTGTCACCGAGTGTGATTGTACTGTTCGTCTGTGTAGGAAGGTTGTCGTTGAAATCCAGCTAGCGGGTTGGGCTAAATGGCTCGCGAGCTAGCGCCAGCTAACCGTTAGCGGTCTGGCAGAACTGACGTTTGCTTTGCTGTTGACGTTCAGCTCAGTTGTTATTTCCTGCCGTGTTGTCAGTGGTTTTGGTAATAGCAGTTTTTCCTCGTTTATTTATTTTCTTTTTCGTCGTTTTCTATGCGTCATGGTTTATCCCCCGTGTCTGTTCACGAGACGGTATGTTTAACAACACAGCTAAATGAGTGTGGTGAATTACAGCGGAACGTGTAGCATTATTATAGCTTTTAGTGAGCTTTTACTCTCGTTTCCGTGAGCCCACAGCCAACTCTAGTGTCTTTACCTCGCTGTCTTGTTGGGTAAATGATTTAATCTCTAAAGGCGACTTGACTTCTCGACCTGGTAGCTACCGATTTGTCGGTAATCTTGTTCCAAGAATTGCTCATAGAAACAGCTGCCACATCACCTCTGTTTTCCTTATTTTCTCCTGAGGCCTGATTATTTCTGGTATGATTGTGACACTCGCGAACAGCGGGTGCTGTTGGATTTCGGAGTTTTGTACCTCTAGATAGCCGCACTCAAGTCTGTCTGCATGGCATGCTTAATGTAAACCCAGGTTTACGTCGTTTCATTTTTTATATTGTTTTGGTGCGCATCTCGTCTGATCACAAAGACAGTAAAACGGATACCAGCAGAGTTGGAATTGCCTCTAAATGCAGGCATTTAGAGACAATTAGCTGATGGGCCCAAGAAATTCTTAATGGAAACTTCATTAGTGTGTGTGGGGAAGTCAAAGTAGGCCTTTATGGTGGTTCTGCGGTAGTGTTGATGGACCCATATTAGCCTTTTTTTTCTTTGAAAAGCTATATTTGACTTATGGCCTGAAGTCTAAGTGGTTTTCTCTACATATTATGAGATATAAGTGCCTGCAAATCTTGTCACTGCTGGATTATTTAACTTTTCATAAGGCGCCATTCAGTATCTTTGGCCCAAAAAACAAACAAAAAAACATTTTATCCTTACACACCTACTGATCCGCCCATACTATTTTGTTTTTGACCTTTGGTGATTAAAGGAAGCAAAATTGATCAATCAATTGGCTACAGATCAGTTCTGATTGGTTAATGGAGAGTCATATGCTAACCAAAAAAGTGTAGTCTATTATCCTACTTGATATAAACTCGACATATCCTCCTGTCAACCAGAAAGTTTAATGAAAAATATTTAAAGACATTAGCTTTGAAGCGTATCTTGGTATAATTCTGTAATTTCTTCATTTTTTATGTAATTTAAATCTGCCACTGTCAAAGAATCTGCAGAACATTCTCACAGAAAATCAGAAATTGATATTGGCCAGGCAGAAATCTGACCAGTATGTCTCTGTAGTTGTTTGTGCAACTCATTTCTACTCAGCATAGCAAAAGTTGCACATTCTTTTCTTTTCACTGTTACTATCCCTTGCCCTCTTCATGGATCATGTTGTTCAGATTTGATGGCTAAATCACTAAACTCATGCTTGGGGGTGGCGCTGAAGCAATGTCAACACTATTTGGGCCATGTTTGCTTAGCAGCAGTAAGCTGATGTGAGGTTATCCTAAGTACACTTAACAGATTTTCTTGACCTGTTGTGGAAAAGTACTCCCCTGAACAGGTTTGGTAACTTTTCAAACATCCAAAATCTGTTATTAAACGTCCAACGCAAGATGATAGATGTGGGAACTTATGGCAAGTTTGAGAGTTGCCATCCCAACATTGACTTTAGCCATCTTGAAATTTTCTTGCAGTTCTTTAGATGGTAACATTTCCAAAATGCTTCTTTTATTGAATCTTTAAAATGTTGTGATCATATTGGATAGTTCCTAACACAGAAAACAGACTATTTATATACACAGGAAGTAGAGGTTATCTTTTTATAAGAAACTGGGGCTGTTACTGATTATTTTTACAAACATATTTTATCATTTACTGTGACGATTAATCAGATGCCAAAATTGGCACCTTCTGCAAATTTTTCATTTGATATTAATCTTTGATTTAGAAATACAGTTAAGATGAAAATAAGAGAATAATTCAATTAATTACTTATTTGCACAAGAACATATTTTATTACCTGAAAAGCAGGAACATCATTCCTTCAGTGTGCAGTTGATAATTTGTAGCAAAGGATGCTTTTGCAGCTGGAAAATACTGTACAGTCTGTCTACCAGGCAGATAGATGTCATCTGCTGACGGGATTAGTAGATTGCTGGCATGCTAGCAAAAAGTGTTTAATAGTTTAGTTTTTTACAAAACTTGAACCAAGTGAAGCTAAAATGCTACTTGAGGAGTTCTGAGTTGAACAGATTTACAGACAAGGATGGGGTTTTCATATTAAATGCAAAATGTGTGTATGTACATATATACATCTCAGAAGTTGCGTTAACGGAATATTTCCCGTATTTGACCTGTTACTGTTTTAAACGACAGAAAAATTTGAAGACCGTTGGCCATTTGACACATTATAGTTCACACCCTTGACAGGTGTGAATTATAGATTTTACGCAAAAAGTCAATCGCAGAGACAACTAAAATCAATTAATAAAAAATACTTTCTCAATATCATTTTATGGTCATTGAGCTAAATGCATCTTTCTGACCGAGAGCTGACAGTGTGTTGAAGAGTTATGGAACGTTTGGTTCAGAAGAGCACTCCAAACCTTTGGTAGAAATGGTGTGTTTAATTCAAATCTCCATTACAGACCAGAGAAAACTAGAGTTTTAAATATTGTGTTAATACAATTCAACAAATGGATCAGAAGATGTGAGCCTCCTGTGCTCTGAAGGAGAGCAGCGCTCAGGAAAAGTGTGGCAAACGTAACATCTGTCCATTTTGGGAAACGAAAACATGCAAATAATTAAAAAAAAAGAAAAGATAAAATCCTCGTAAAACCGCAGGCCCGGCCTGCACAGGGCAAAAAGCTCGCAGAATTCAATTGACCGGTTTGGATCTGACGGATCCAACTGACTGATGAACCAGTGCAGATTTCCCTATAGATGTGACCCAGAGGAATTTTTGAGGTTGTACGTTCAGGCCGCAGCAGGTGAAGTGCTTGTAATTTAAGTGGAGTTGTTTCATTTAATGTATTCTAAGTTATTGGGACCACAGTCAGTGGTTTGTGTCATTCTGGAGAAAAATTTAGGTGCATTTATCTGCTTTATGTGTGATGGGATCTGGATTCATGGTCCAACTAGGTGAATATTAACTGAACCACATAAAAATGTTAATGTGATTATATTTTGACAAGTAAAAATAGTACATGACTGTCGGTCAAAATGACGGATATATATATATATAAAATTCCCCTTCTCACTCACCGTGGGTGGTTCTTATCCTCTGAGCTCGGGTCCTCTACCAGAGGCCTGGGAGCTTGAGGGTCCTGCAGTATCTTGGCTGTGCCAAGGACTGCACATTTCTGGACTGAGATGTCTGATGTTGTTCCTGGGATCTGTTGTAGCCACTGCTCCAGTTTGGGGGTTACTGCCCCGAGGGCCCCGATGACCACAGGCACCACTGTGGTCTTCACCTTCCAGGCCCTCTCCAGTTCTTCCTTGAGGCCCTGGTATTTCTCTAGTTTCTCGTGCTCCTTTTTCCTGATGTTGCAATCACTTGGTATTGCTACATCTACCACAACGCTTTCCTCTGATGTTTATCCACTACGACAATGTCTGGTTGTTCGCCATTACCATTTTGTCTGTCTGGATCTGGAAGTCCCACAGGATCTTAGCTCTGGTGTTCTCCACCACATTTGGGGGTGTTTCCCACTTTGATCTCGGGTTTCCAGTCCATATTCTGCACAGATGTTTCTGTACACTATGCCTGCCACTTGGTTATCGCTCCATGTACGCTTTCCCTGCCAGTATCTTGCACCCTGCTGTGATGTGCTGGACTGTCTCAGGGGCCTCCTTGCACAACCTACACCTTGGTCTGTCTGGTGTGGTAGATCTGGGCCTCTATTGCTCTGGTGTTTAGGGCCTGTTCCTGGGCGGCCAGGATGAGGGCCTCTGTGCTGTCCTTGAGTCCAGCTTTTTCCAGCCATTGGTAGGATTTACTGATATCAGCCACTTGGGTTATTTGCTGGTGGTACATCCCATGTAGGGGTTTGTCCTCCCATGATGGTATCTCTGGCACCTCAACCTCCGTTCCCTGTTGTCTGAGACATTCACTGAGCACATTGTCTGTTGAGGCTTTGTCCCTGATGTATTTATGGATCTTAGTTGTTTCGTCCTGGACAGTGGTTCTCACACTCACTAGTCCTCTGCCTCCGTCCTTGCGGCTCGTGTACAGTCTCAGGGTGCTGGATTTGGGATGGAACCCTCCATGCATGGTTAGTAGCTTTCTAGTCTTAATATCTGTGGCTTTTATTTCCTCCTTTGGCCAGCTAATTATTCCAGCAGGGTATCTGATTACTGGCAAGGCATATCTGTTTATCACACGGATTTTGTTCTTGCCATTGAGCTGGCTTCTCAGGACTTGCCTTATTTGTTGGAGGTATTTAGCTGTGGCTCCTTTCCTTGTGGCCTCATCGAGGTTGCCATTTGCTTGTGGTATACCTAGGTACTTTTAACTGTCCTCTATGTCTGCTATTGTTCCTTCTGGGAGTGAGACTCCTTCTGTTCGGATCACCTTCCCCCTCTTAGTGACCAGCCGACCACATTTCTCTAGTCCGAATGACATCCCAATGTCCGTGCTGTAGATCCTGGTGGTGTGGATCAGTGAGTCGATGTCTCGCTCACTCTTGGCGTACAGCTTGATGTCATCCATGTAGAGAAGGTGACTGATGTTGGCCCCATTTTTGAGTCGGTATTCATAACCAATCTTGTTGATAATTTGGCTGAGGGGTTCAGGCCTACGCAGAACAGTAGCGGGGACGTACCATCTTCTTTTTAGGGCATTTACTAGCCACTTGGGCAAAATATCTGTCCACAAGTTTAAAGAAAAAGGACAGACAGATCAAGTCTACAGCCATAAATGGAAGTGGCTTGCACAGCTACGTTTACATGGTTGCAGCGTTTGGTCTGACCTGGTTATTCTCACTTAAAGTTAGAAATGACTTTGCACGCAGGTATGTTTCCAACAGCCAACTTTCGATTTCACCGAGTTTATTTTTTGCAAGAAAAAAAACAAGCGCAGTGGACCTTTTCTTAATTGTTGTTTTTGCAGGATACACTGTGTTGTGTATTGCCATGTAAGGGGTACATTTATCGACTGATTGTTTCTTTCACCCAAAAGGTCATTTGACCTAGTGTGGTGTGGACTTTATGCTTTGAAGTCCTCTTCTAAAGATTACTCTCAGCAGTCTCAACCTTTTCTCTTAGCTCAGATCATGGGCCAAACATGTTCCTCTCGTTTTTTGTTTTTTGGGGCTTTTTTTTTTTTTTTGCTATAGCTTAGGTGGTTCTGGTGCTGGAGAACTTTACTCAGCCATCAAGGTGCAGCAGGCTAAAGGAGAGACTAAACAGAGACAGAGCAGAAGAGAGAGAAATGGCTTTTTTTTGTAATTAGATGACCAAAAGGATGTGTTCTGTCTCACTTTAGAGAGGATCCTGGTGAAATTGGTTTGTTGATTGAAGTTAAGCTGTTTTTTCTTGGATAGATCCAAAGAGATCTTAATATGTCAGTTATCTGCATATTTAAAACAAAAACAAAAAGTGTAATTTTTAAAATGTTTGTTCTATTTAATGTCACTTCAGTGTATATTCAGCCATCTGGAGATTCACTTTCAGTGAAGTTTTATAATGTGGGTGATGTATTATTAGGAATTTGTTGAATATATAACAAAATTAATTGTATTGTGGATTTAAAAGGGAGTAAAGTGTAATTGAAAACCTTTGCTGCTAACAGCAGATAAAAAAGACAAAAATCCTGCTAGCTACAAATTTGAAGAGATTGTTTCTGTTTGGTGATCATCTTCAGTTTTAGCTGTTTGAGTTGTGGCTTTCCGGTTTGTGACATCATTTTGCGCCCCATACTGCAACAGTTTATTTTCTGACATTTTCCGCCCGTCTAATTTTCTAAGGGAGCCGGAATCTCTCTGACCAACCTTCACCATTTACATTTCAAAACGTTTACCACACGAGACTGCTGGAAACTGCTGGCATTTTTGAATGTTGAGTGTAGAAAAGTTCCACGTTTAAACGAGACCCCAAACACATCTTTAATCTGCTTTGAAAAGGGGCCAGGTACCAGGAGTACTTGGACTACACTAAGAGTTGTTGTTGTTTTTTTAAATTACTAGAAGAAAGTCATAATATTAAGCAAATAAAGACACAATATAACCAGAAGAAAGTTGTAATATTTAAAGTTGTACTAGAAAAAAATATTTTTAATGACTTAGTCATTCTTTTTTCCAAATAAGACACAGTGGTTTGCACAATTGTTTCAAAGTTCTGCTACTGATAATTTGATACTGATGTGTTCAAATAATAAGTTTGCTCTATTCAAAACCAGTACCGAAGTATAACTTCACAAGATGCTCAATATTGCTCATTTGAATGTTTCAAATATTTTTTTTGTGTAAGAATTGTCATAAAATTTCTTGATTTTTCTGGTACTATTATGACATGTATATGTTTTTCTCCAACAGTGTTTTTCGGAGGGATTAAACAATCGTCGGTGCATCCTGCAACCTGAAGCAACTTCAAACTAAGGAATCTGGGATTGTGTGCAGTTTAAATACTCAATCATGTGTCCTGTGGATGCCACAGGTCACTTGCTTCGCAGGCTAATTTCTCCCATTCCACTTTAGCAAAGGAGCATCTAAAAGGCAGAAAAAACTAAAACTTTGGGTCTGGAGGCCAGTATTCCGAGAGTAATTGTAAATGCGTCGGCCTGCATGGGGATGTTTATTTCGAAAGCTACCTTGACTGTGTGCGTCCCTTTGTTTCTTAATAAGTAACCTAGCGAGAGAGCGAGTCCCATGCACATCTCTGCTGGGGTGCTGATAGCGTCAACATGAGTAGTACTTTAGGCAAAGACAAAGATTCAAAAGAAAAGGACCCCAAAGGCGGTCCGGCGGGTAAAGAAAGGGAAAAAGAGGCCAAGACTTTATCCAGCCTAGTCAAAGATGGTGGCAAAGAAACAAAGACCAAAGGGAAGGACGCCAAAGAAGGAAAGAAGGACACAAGTAGCTTGACGCCGGGTGTTGCCTTCGCTGTTGACAATACGATAAAGCGGCCAAACCCAGCACAAGGTACACGCAAGAAATCCAGCAACGCGGAGGTCATCAAGGAGCTCAATAAATGTCGGGAGGAGAACTCTACGAGACTGGACCTGTCCAAGAGGTCCATTCACATGCTGCCCACTGCTATTAAGGAGTTGACGCAGTTGACAGAACTCTATTTATACAGCAACAAGCTGCAGAGCCTACCGGCGGAGCTGGGCTGTCTGTCGGAGCTGGTCACTTTAGCCCTCAGCGAGAACTCCCTGACCAGTCTGCCCGACTCCCTGGACTCGCTGAAGATGCTCCGGATGCTCGACCTCCGGCACAACAAGCTCCGAGAGATTCCGCCCGTCGTCTACCGGCTCACGTCTTTGACCACGCTGTACCTGCGCTTCAACCGCATCACTACAGTGGAGAAGGACATCCGCAACCTGTCCAAGCTCACCATGCTGAGCATCCGGGAGAACAAGATTAAACAGCTACCAGCAGAAATAGGTATGTGTGACCAATGGGAAAGGATGGGGGGTAAAAAAATCTCTGGATTTTAGACTCTTAAACCTATGTAGAAATTTGAGCCATACATTTTGACTTCATTTTTTTAAAAAAAAGGAACAACAGTCTGTCAATTTGAGTGAAATAAAGTGTTGAATTATGACATAAAAATGTTTTTATTATGGATTTTATCTAAATATTTCTGGTTATATTATCCAGCAATGTTTCTTTTTGTTGTTCTTTTTATTCTGTGAATCTGTATAACATAATTGTATGACGGTGTATTAGGGCCAGTCTAAGTCATAATACAGAATAAACTCATAATGACAAGTAGTTATTATATTAGCTACAAAGGCACAATATTATCAGAAGAAAGTCACAATTACGAGAAAAAGATTCTTAAAGAGAGAAGCGCTTCAGTAGAATTGTCAAGATCTGACATGACAAAGTCATTCTGAGTCTTTCTTCCAAATAGACACAGTTGTTTGCACAATTGTTTCAAAGTCCTGCTACTGATTATCGTTTGCTGCTGATGTATTAAAAGATTAATAATGTTCTATTTATAAAACCAATACCAAAGTATAACTTCACAAGATGCTCAACATTACTCATTTAAAAAAATATTTTTTCTGTAAGTTATGAAATGACTACTTCCTTCTACTAATATTCCAACTTTTTCAACTTTATAGTCACATGACTTTTTTTTTTCTTGTATTATGGTGACTTTATTCTCAAAACATTTGACTTTTTCTCGTATTATGACTTAGAATCCTTTGAATATTATGAGCTTATTCTTGTATTATTACGACTTTATTGTCATAGCATTTAGACTGACTGTTGTTCAAATTTATTCTCATAACATTATGTTGTTATTAACATTTTTTTTCTTAGCCCTTCCCTTACTCTGTCGTGTAATTGTGATTTTTGCCGTTGCATTGTTGGCAGTGTCTTGATTCGACCTCCCAGTCTGAATTGCTTGTGGATTTCTCTGCAGGGGAGCTCTGCAACCTCATTACTCTGGATGTTGCCCATAATCAGTTGGAACATCTACCAAAGGAGATTGGAAATTGCACACAAATAACCAACCTTGACCTGCAGCACAACGAGCTCTTGGACCTCCCAGAGACTATAGGTAATTAAGTGTGGCACTTGGGTACATTTTAGACTTTTATTCAATGCAAGATAGAATTTCTTCTGTGTCTTTATCTTTTTATTATTTTAAGTCTCAATAAAGCGTTTGTTGGATTTTTCAGGCAATTTGGCAAGCATAAATCGTTTAGGACTGCGATATAACCGATTGTCAGCCATCCCCAAGTCATTAGCCAAATGTCGAGAGCTGGAGGAGCTTAACCTTGAAAACAACAACATTTCAGTATTACCAGAGGTAAGACAGGTAGAGGTTTTTACCCCTAAAATGAATATGAAAGTGTTGCTCCAAACGTGTTGAGAAAATGTCTATGTATGGATATGTATTAAAGCCATAGCTACTCTACTGCTACGTGTCAGTGTTTCGCGTCTTACTGCTGCGTCATCTAATTTTTCTGTTCCTTATGGCAGGGCCTGCTGTCGAGTTTGCTAAATTTGACGAGCCTCACGCTGGCGAGGAACTGCTTCCAGTCGTACCCTGTGGGCGGACCCTCCCAGTTCTCCACCATTTACACCCTCAACATGGAGCACAACCGTATCAACAAGATCCCATTCGGTATCTTCTCCAGGGCCAAAGTGTTGAGCAAGCTGAACATGAAGGTACCTTGGTCTTTCTGCACAACTTTAATCGTGAGATTTATTTAAATAAAAACACGTCAGTGATGTTGCAGTATTAGTTTGTCACTAACTTTTTCTGACGCTTACATCTCGTACTTGCAAATGGGAATGATCATTAGTACTTAAAAGTCATTAGAAGAAAAAGACACATCAATTCTGTGCTTCCACACAATAGAACTTGGTAAAAATGACTTGTAAAACTCCTGCTTTTATACTTTATCACATTTATTAGAGTGCATTCTGTTAGCAGCACCTGCCTGCAAATTTTTTTCCTTAATGATATTAACAGAATTACTGTATTTTTATTCTTTTTTAACCATCAATTTTCTTTGAGAATTTTCTTGCTTTTCAACATTGAAGTTTGTAAAAATCGTAGAATTGAATGTGCATTTTAATTTCCTCTTATCTGATTAAAACACCTCCATGATTCAGAGTCTTTAACTTGGTGAGTGCAACAGGAGACTAAACCTGAAGCATTCATAGAAACTAAATCAGTATTTCTTATTTTGACATTAAGCAATTTACAATTTGCTCATTTAAAATGTACATTTTCATAACTGGACTACTTATATTGTCTTTTATTTTACCAGTATTGCCTAAAAACTAAAACAGTAAATAAAGAAAAGTAGACTTTGATGTAGTTTTTTGATAGAGAATATTGCATCTTTCTCCAGGAATTGCAGCTTCTTTTCATTTTCCAAAACACTAGGGGGCAGTGTTGCACCCTGATATTAGTGTGTGTGGTACAGTGATTTACTGATTCTAAATGCTGAATTCAGAGCAGCAGCATTAAGCTGCCACACCCATCATTTAGCTCTAAAATTAGCCTTTGAGATTGACTAAATACACAGAAGTAGGAAAGATCTGCAATATTATGCCCTAGCATGATATGTTGTTCCCTCAAAATTGCTAAAATAATAAATGCTCTTAACTTTTTATTTTATTTTAAACAAAGTAAATTATATCAGCCTCTAAGATAATTCTTCAAACCTTTTGGATAAAATTCAAGGTTGATAGTTTTTGCATTTTGGGGTGTTATATGAAGACATATAAAACTGAAGATTATATGAAAATTACTGTAACATGTTTTGTGCAGGGTTTTATATTTGTAAAAAATATTTCAATTGAAAACATTTCCTATTGGCTCCAGGTAGCATATATGCTAAAATATTTGAGTCTGCACTTCTTCTTCCCTGCTGTTCTTTTGCATTTTGTATGGGTGTTAAACAAAATGTCCTTTCCTCCCACAGGACAACCAGCTAACGGCGCTGCCGTTGGATTTCGGTACATGGACTAGCATGGTTGAACTTAACCTGGCCACTAATCAGCTGAATAAAATCCCAGAAGACATCTGTGGGCTTATGTCTCTAGAGGTGCGTCTGAAACTTGAAACTTGTCCTGTAAGCTTTAAATTATGCAGCCTATAATCAAGTGGAAATTTTATAGCATTTTACCAATGATGTATTTCAACTACTGTAACATTTGTCCTTAGTTACTCACTCTGAGGCATCAAGCTAAGGTTTTCATTGTTCTAACTTGAAACAATTTTTGAACATACGGTTAAAACCAGAAGTTTGCATACACCGAATAAAACGACAGAAAACAAATGTTGTCATAAATCTGTGTATGAATCTCGATTAAGTTAATAATCCTATAAATTCTACTGACTACTGAGGAAAATATATGCCAACTTCTAATTTTGAAGACATTAATAAATTAATGTGACGCATTTAGCAAATATAATTAATTTAGGTAACTCTAAGTAATCTAAAACAAGAGGTGTTTGGTCTGGTTTATCTTCAGACTGATAGAAAAAACAGGTGCATTGGTCATATATACACATGTAAACATCTGGTCCAACTATATGCTTAGATTGAAAAAAAACTGAAGAGAATGTTATGTAAAGTCACAGGCGAAGGTATTCACACCTCTAGAACATTTCCTTAATTTTTCATGTTGCAACCACAGACTTCAATGGCTTTTATGTGATTTAACAAAATGGTGCAGGAAAGTAATGTGAAAGAAGAATAAATACAAACAATGTGTGGTGTGCATTTGAGGCTGGCTTCAATAACCATAGAAATGTGTACCAGACTGTCACCTAATGTGAGTTGTCCATTTGAGTTCCCTTCCTTGTCTTCCAGGTATTAATACTTTCCAATAATCTTCTGAAGAAGCTGCCGCACGGTATTGGAAGTTTGAGAAAGTTACGAGAACTTGACTTGGAGGAAAACAAGCTAGAGTGTCTACCACATGAAATCGCTTACCTTAAAGATTTACAGGTAACTTTTCCGGATTTACCTTTTTTTCACGCTCGTTTTCTTTACTTTGCTGTAAGTTTTTTGGCTTATTTATTTCTAAATAAACACTACAAAATACAAAGCTATTCAAATCAGCACATTCTCTTTTAGCTAGTTCCTAAGCTAAAGCTAAGCAAAACCTAAAGGAAATCACATGTTAGGAAATGTAAATGAGAGCTGGGATAAGTGATGTCACACTAGGTAATGGGGCGTAGCTCAGAGAGATAAAGGAAATGGGAACCTCTTGTAGGATGCCATTTTTTCAACTCTCTTAAGGATAGCATGAATCATGGACCAGCTTTATTTTGGTATGAATAAATGGAATTCATGAATTCAACTCACTCACTCTTCTTCAACCTCATACATCACAAACTTCGCATGGAGAAGAGATAATTCTCCACACTATCGATACCTGATGTATCTTGAGGACACTCAGTTTTTGAAGGTGCTGGCGTGTTGAGTTTAGAGCTCTGTGGGGGGTCGCACCATCTGCTGCAGCACTGCTTGTGCTTTTCACTGACCGTAGAATTGCATGACTCTGCCTGCATGTGTAGGCTGGTTGCCATGATCCAGAATAAATGTGGAGCAGTTTGGACTACACTGCACAGCAGATGCATTGGAAGGGCATCTCTATCTGGTTTCAGTCATTTCCAGTTTAAACTCTTCCCCAAGTCATGTTTTAATGTAGATAGTTTGTAATTTTCTTTGTGACTGCAATGTTAAAGACTGTCCTCTCAATGTGCTTTGTAGTGTTTCAAATACATGAATCTGGTCAGCATAAATGGAGACAAATCAAGTAAAGACTTATGCTTATGGCTGACTGAAAGTATTGAATAAGCACAACAGTCAAAATCATTTTAAAGGATATAAACAGGTAATGTTACAATGTTTCATAGCATTTGTGTTCAAAGATGAATAATAAAACATAACCTCTGGAGTTTGTGTACTGTTAACCGCTTTTGAAGTTTGGGTGGAAAGATTGCTGAAGCCATCTGTATCTGCTTTGCTTTACTTTTGCTACAAATGTGTATTAAAGAAGAACGTTTTCAAAATTAAAGGTTTGTAAGAGATGCAACTTTTCATTCAGCTACGTGCAACTAAACAAGCTGCAAAGTATGAAATTAGTTTTATTATTATTATTTAAGCTGGCTGAAAGATGAGTCAGGTTGTTGAAAGATGTTTGTCTTTGCCAATGGTTCACTTCTGTTGCCAACCTGTATGACGCAACGTTGTACGACGCAGTGTTTCTCTTGTGTTACAAGTCTTAAAAATACTTAAATTTGATTTGGTGATACCTGCAGGTGTGAACACACTGGTTACTCACTGGTTCTATCTGGTATGGCATGGCTTTTAAACTGTAACCCTCTGGGAATAATGGTAATGGCTTTAACTCTGTTACAATTTCTTCAACGGAGAGTGTTGTCACAGTCTGGTTGTGCTCACATGTGTTTACAAACAGAAAGACATCAGATTTTTGAGTTTCAAGCCATCTGATCACCAACCATATCTTATCTGAAAATCAGCTGGTTGATACAGTTTCTCTCAATCAATCAGTACTGAGCTTTACTGCTGTGGTCAAAATTGATTTTTAAATCTTTCCTTTGATGTTTTTTGTGCTGACATTGCATCGCTTCTTAATTTTTGACACTTTTTTTCTATCAGAAATTGGTGTTGACTAATAATCAGCTGACTACGCTACCAAGAGGCATCGGTCACCTCACCAACCTGACTCACCTTGGTCTGGGAGAGAACCTGCTGCAACACCTTCCTGAGGAGATCGGTCAGTGTCTAATATTACTGCAAACATGTTATAAATCTTAAAACAATGTGAAACAATTAGCCAACCCCTTAAGACACTCCACAAGTTCAGTTTTGTGATGTTTTCGGCAAACATTAGGTTAATAAGGCCAAACTGTGATCCAGAATTTTCAGGGTCAATGTTTTAGAGTTAAGAATCCAATATGTTATTAAACAGAAAAGCCTGGGCATTCTTAAAAAAAATCTTAATTTAATCTTAATATAAATAATTCATGTCCTAAATTTGGTCACAGTAGGACTATTTTATCTAGCATTTTCTGTGTTTATTTTTCTGGCGGGAGTTTTCTGTGAAGCAAGGTTTGAGTCAAACAAACACATCTTCATTACATTGTCACTCGAGGCGGTTGATGGTGCCGCTAACTAGCTGCTTATAAGACTTTGCTAGCTAGCTAGCTTTTTCGCATCAATCATTGGTAAATGTGAATGATGTCAGGTTGGCTGGACGACGTTTGTCTTTTCCATTCGCTCACTTCTGTTGCCAACCAGTTACGTGCGTAAACAAGCTTAGCTTTACCACATGACAGATTTTCTTTAGTACATCTCTGATGGGATACAACTCTCAAATGTCATTCATTCATAATGGTCTTGAAAAGTCTTAAATTTGAGTTGGTGAAACCTGAAGAAACTGTATTGCTAAATATTTCAGGGTGAGTGTACGTCATTAAAAAGTCTTAAATTATCTGAAATTAAGGCCTTAAATGTCTTAAAGTGAAAACAATAAGTTGGCCTTGACTACAATAATACAGTCTTAAATTTTGTTGTGGCAGTACTATTTATTTTGATATTTTGTACAAAGTATATGGTATGATTTGCGCGTCCTATCACTAAAGGTGACAATTGCGCCTACCATTAACAAGCTGCTGATATGCTCTTGCTAGCTAGCTTTGTGTGTGTTTTTTCTTTACCTCTATTTGTCTCCAGTTGTCCTGGACGATGTCTGTCTTTGTCATTGGCTTGCTTCATTGCGTCTTACTTGCGATTTTTCTTTTGTACATTTCTGTCATGACACAGGTCTTATATTTTATTCATAGTGGTCTTGGAGTCTTGCATTTGAGTTGATGAAACCTGCAGAAATCCCATAATCACTGCCCTTCGTTTGCTCCCAGGCACACTGGAGAATCTGGAGGAACTGTACCTCAACGACAACCCCCACCTGCACAGTCTCCCGTTTGAGCTGGCTCTCTGCAGCAAGCTGTCCATCATGAGCATCGAGAACTGTCCCCTCACCCACCTGCCGGCCCAGATTGTTGCTGGAGGCCCTTCTTTCATCATCCAGTTCCTCAAGATGCAGGGACCATACCGTGCCATGGTCTGAGGCAAGAGCAGGTCCAAAACCCTTTGGCTTTACTCTGCACCCCTTCCCCTGCCTGCCCTCCCGTTACGTGTATCATACACTGTAAAGAAAAACAAACTCGCTACAATCAGTGTTGGGGGCGCACATTAATAACGGGGGAGGGAGGCGCTTAAGGATCGCATTTTGTTCTCAGTCCTCTGACCAAAATGGAAGCCAAACTTTTGGAGTCTTTTGTGTTCCTCCGGAGTCAGTCCCGGTCATTTATGATGCGCTCCGTTCCCCTCGGCCACCAAACCCCCACTCAACTTTTCATTCCGAATCATGAAACGAGAAAATTTCCCCCTTTCTTCAACGTGTTTTGCCAAAACTGAAGGTATATAAAGTTTAATATATCGAGTGACTGTGAGCTCTGACGCGAGTCCTTCAGCTTTTTAAACCGTAATCCCCATTGCCAATGTATTTACAGTAATTACAGCATCTAATATGTGAGCAAGGATACAATTGTATGCAAAAACACAAAAAGCAAGTCTTTTGGAACTTCTCATTTACTGCTGCTGCTGTTGTAATTTTAAACTGTCATCTTATACTTTTGCTTTTTTTTTTTTTTTTTTTACATAATCTTTTCTGGTCATAACTTATGTTAATTGTTTCTTGACCCAAAAGAACAAAGGTCTAATGTTTTTTTGTGTTTTTTTTTTTTTTTTCTGTTTGTTTTAAAAACTGTGCCTATGTTTAGAGTGATCCGGTGGCTCATTTCTAAACGCAATTCTCCATGACATACAAAGACATAAATTATTTCAATAGTGTTTTTATTACTACTGTTTTTATTATTTTTGTTTTCTTTGTTTATGGGTTATTGTACTTTTTAATTGTACCTGTTGCATCATTCTGTCATGCAAGTGATATCAGTTGTAAAATATGAAGATCGTTTTTAACAAATAGCAGCAGTAGGTGTTCAGCATTGAGCTAGTCTTTGTATACATATGATAAATGCCAATTCTACATGTCTGCAGAGAGGGTGGGGCGAGGGTGGGACTCTGGGGGGCATTGGGACTTTTCTTTGCCCCCCTCCAAACCCCAATGAGGAGCATGGGAGGCAGCTCCTGCTAGTTATTGAGAGGGATTAGCGGGTTGAGGGGGTCATGAAATATAAATAGGTGTTGGGGATAAATAATAGATGTTTTATACATTTATACAATTTCTGGTTGTTGCCTTGGGTGAAATTTTTAGTTCATGTTTACTTGTTTGATATCTCCAGTGTTGAACTTAATGGCCATCATCCAGTTGATCATAGACGAACATATCAAGCGTTATTAAAAACACATTTTTCTGAGTCTCTGGAGCAACTTGGCGAGTGTCGGAGCCAAGTTGCTCCGACACTCGTGTCAATCCTCTGTGACACTTTTTTTTTTTTCCCCCCTCTCTAAAACTTTTCTCTTTTTGTTTAACAGGGTGTCATGATCTTAAACACACAACTGAAACTACTCCCTTGACTTGTATCCATTTCTGATTATTTAAAGATATATCATTTGTGCCACACTGTCCCAGCAATGCTGCTGCTTTCATGCACTTTTTTTTTTTTTTTTTGAAGATATTGTCATAATTTGTATTGAAGCGGGCACACAAAAAGACCCTCTCTCTAACTTTGGGGGCATTCTCTTCTTTTTTCTTTCTTTCTTTTTTTAACGGTTTATCATGTAAATTTGTATCAATCGAATATAAATGTTGAGTTTGGCAGTCTCGGAATTTTACAAGTAACTTTGGTGAAATTTAACCCTGTCGATTTTATTAAAGAAGCTTTCTTTTGTCTTGGGCTGTAAAAATATTTTTTAAAACTTCCATATCCTGCTTTCTTCATTGCTTGAAAAAAATGGCTTCTTGCATTTAAAAGGAGCGTGATGTTCATTTTTAAATAAATTTTGATGAAGTGCTTATTCTTTTTTTTTTTTTTCCAAAACGATTAAATGTATATTAAGTTAGTATGTATATATTTTTCTTTTTTCAAGCGACTGTACATTTAAAAAAAAAAAATCCCTATGAAAGGTCATTATTTGGATACGATTTTTTCTCCCCGGTTCGAGTCGTAATTCGATTTTTCGTATCGGGTCCAGTTTCCTGAGCTCCTCGATGTGGGGGGGGGGGGGCACGCTGCTTCTAATTTACCAGCAAGAACCTGTTGCTGCTCCTCATTGACTCAAACACGCGGATCAGGCTGGCGGAGGAGGCGGAACCGAATAGTTTTTTTTTTTTTCCACGTCGGGCCTCGGTGGGTTAAACAGATCAAATTGTTTGGACACGAAGCAACACAACAAAAGGTGCATATTTGAGCTCAAACCGCAGTTCTAGTACAAGACTGTCGGGTGGTGGTGGTGGGGCAGAACAGTTGTAAAAAGGGCTTTCTGTGTTCACGCTCAACAACACCAGAGGCATTGCATTCCTGGGTTTTTATATACAAGCTTTGGGAGTTTCTTCTCTCTTTGTGTGCGTGTTTTACTTTACGCTGTGCGTGGGGCGGGAGGGGGACGATGCCTTCAAGTACTCAACAGTGAGATGTGCATTAGGTATGCAGCGTGACTGCTGTGACCCGTTTTTACATTCTCTTGATCTTCTCAGCTTTCTTTTATTATTATTATTATTATTATTATTATTATTATTTCCGTGCCATGTCGCAACGCGTCGGCGTTTGAAGACCCGGGACGGCTGGAGGAGAGTCGGATTGATCGAGTCATTCGTCCGACGGTAGAATGTAGTTCACTGGTCCGTCCAAAATGCAAAACGAGTCGAGTGTCATTTTTCTCTCTCTCTCTCTTTTCTTTTTCCTCCTCCTTTTCTCCGACAGAATCCGTCATTTTTGCTCATTCTGCTTTGCTTCTTGGTTCCTACACCGTGCAACTTCGCCATCCCTCGACTGGTTTCCTTTTGTACAGGCAGCAGAGCATGCGGGGACACACCTGACCCGGTCCGTCAGTCTGTCCGGGTCACAATCAGGCCTTCTTTGCTTAGACAACTTTAGTGGCTACTTTTGGTGTTACCTGCGAAATGCTCCCTTTTTGTATATCGCAAAGGGTCTTGAAGCATTGTGTGCTGATGCTTTTCCTACTTAATCTACATTGACGAGCAGCCTTAATGGGTTATTTTTTTTCTTTCCTTTTTTTATGTGTTTGGCTAATTCTCGTGTCTATGGCCACTGACTGTACTTGATGACAAGCAACTGGTCGTTACAATGTACATTTGATTCTAGTTTTCCTCTGTCTTATCATTTATTTTGTTTGTATTGTTTTTCTTTTACTCTGTACAGTAATCTGTAGACTTGGTATTACAAAATCTGTTATGTGAAGAGTTTTATAAGAAGACAAAGACTGCATTGGAAGATGATGCCAATATGCTCCGAGGTGGATGTGCATTAAGCTTATGTTTCACGCGTCTGTGGCATTAAAGGGGAATTCCACCAAAACTGACTCGCATCGTTGTTTTGGGAGAGGCCGTTATTGTCGACGGATTTGTTTTCGTTTTTTGTTAAGGGGCGTTCATTTCAAAAACATGTGCTGGCACTTCTAATAGTCAAATTGATGACATGTTGATTTGTTTCCCTTTTTCTTTTTGTGGACAGAAAAGGAACAGATTCACTCTCACAATAATGAATAATTATTTTGATACAATATTTGCTTGGTGCAGTCGTACAGTTTGTTTTAGGTGTGTTTCAGCGCAAACCAAGACAGGAAAGGAGAAAAAAGAAAGGCGCGGGAGAAAGAAAGTTAACAAGGAGAGAGAATACAATAAATGCTTTTTGGGAATCTGTGTCTACTCCAGCAGAAAGAGAGGAACAAAACGAAATGAAATGAAACGGAACTGAGAAAAAAAAAACATCCACAGATTATAAAATATTGTCTGTGAAAGAAAGGCAGTCAGGGCTAATTGATGTATTTCATGGCAATCTCTTCTGTCTACTTAAAGCAGAGTTTATAAAACTTTTCTCAAAAGAACAAACTCAAATTGTAAAATGCCACCATACTGACCATTTTAAAACCAAATCAATAATGGTGTAAATAACCTTATTAGTATTTTGTGTTTCCTCGTAAAAAAAAAGAGCATTTGTTGACATAAAAAAAAATTGATGCTTTTATTTTGAAAGGGTTTGACACGTCAGTGTGAAGTGTGATGCCAACGTCAGACAATCAACTGATAATCGCGCAGAAAGAGAGCGCGCAGGTCGGAGTAAAACTAATTAATTAGGGTGTAGACAGTCAGTTGGTTGGCGCTTTGTTGACGGGGAACAAGATGAGAGTTTTTAATATGTAAATATATGTTTAGTTTTACTGTGAAACGTGTAGTTTGCTATTGGGTGTGACGGTTGTATTTTACCATTAGGTGGCACTAATATTCGTTAATCAACCGTTAACAGTTAATATGTTACACTTTATTTTATGACAGAAAGTTTAGTTATAGAATACAAAAAAAAGGATTTATACGTTAAGGTAAAATGTTAGAACAACAGTGTTTGAGTTATTGATGGTATTTTATTTGTATATTTTTTTAGCTCTTACGGTGTGTTCACATACAAAAAAATCAAACATTGTGAACCATCAGTTCACCTTTCAACCATCCTTTCAACCGGGATGCTACAAATGGCAATTAAAAAAAATTATTTGTTTGTTTTTATTGGCACGACATGTTTGGTTGTGTGTTTTGTGAATAAACTTTTTATTCAGGATTTAATATGAAGTTCAGCCCTGTAAAAAAAAACAACAACAACAAAAAAAAACAGGACAAGCCAGAGCTCCAAGTAGGAAAGTTAATGATTTTTCGTTGACCCTAACTTTATAATCAAATATGGCTGCCATATTTAACACATAAAGTGACTGCTGTAACAAAAATGTTTGTACATCTGCCAGTATGTATCTCAGTCTTTGGTAGTGCCGTAAGGTTCATAGCTGGTGAGGCACCAATTTCATCATAATCAGATTTACAAATACATACAGTATAGACCCCCCTGCATGTTATTGTTTACATAAGGAAATTTTGCGCATGCGGACTACGCTGGAGGGTTTATCTTGTAAAATCTTATAATATTTCTACACTTAAATTTGTCACAAATACAAATGAGACATTTGTATCTTTCTTTCTCGCTTTCTGTCAGCACAGCAAGCTTGTTTCCTAACTGACGACAACGAACTTCCCACAAAAAGCAGAGCATTCAGTCTGTTGGTTTGAGGCTTAATGTTTATTTTGCGATTATTAATAAGTGACTGCTGTGGTAAGAGGAGAAAACTATAAATATATTGCTGCACTAGACTTTACGATGTGGCTAGCTCCATGCCTACCTCCACAGCTAGCTTCACGGCTTGCTCCACGCCAAGCTCCTCGGCTAAGTCCACTCTTAGCCTCACGGCGAACTCCATGGCTAGCTCCACGGGTAGCTAAATCCCAACCGGGATAGTGTTCTCTGACAATCTGAGACCTACCCCAGCCGGGGTAGCGTTCTCTGACACTTTGAGACCTACCCCAGCCGGGGTAGCGTTCTCTGTCGAAGAGAAACCTACCCCAGCCGGGGTAGCGTTCTCTGTCGAAGAGAAACCTACCCCAGCCGGGGTAGCGTTCTCTGACACTTTGAGACCTACCCCAGCCGGGGTAGCGTTCTTTGTCGAAGAGAGACCTACCCCAGCCGGGGTAGCGTTCTCTGTCGAAGAGAGACCTACCCCAGCCGGGGTAGCATTCTCTGACACTTTGAGACCTACCCCAACCGGGGTAGTGTTCTCCGACACTGTGAGAGCTACCCCAACCGGGGTAGTGTTCTCTGTCGAAGAGAGACCTACCCCAGCCGGGGTAGCCTCATCGTTGGGGACCTTCACATACTCCCTTGCAGAAGATATGTTCCCAGCCGGGTCCACTGTACTTCCATGTAAATAATTGAACATTTTCTCCATGCCAGTTGTCAATATGTAGCCTAGTCCCCAGCCAAGTGGGACTGCGAAAGGCACAAGTGCGTTAGAAAAATTGAACATTGTTGTGAAATACTCAAATCAAATGTCAATGAGCCGTCTGGATTGTGAATGTTCAATGTCTTGAGATTCCAACATTTAACAATAAACACATGTAATATACTTGAAAATAAGGTACAAACAATGGCCATTAGAATGGATGACAAATGTTTAGATATTTAAATAGCAGATTTTTTCAAGAAAATGTCCGAGAATATTGGCTACTAGCATAAGCTAAAGCTAATGTTAGCCACAAAGTTTAAAGAAAGTAAAACTCACCTTCGTATCTGTGAATGTATAATGAGGCGAACATTTTAAAACCTTTCTCCGGCTTACTTTGTTGGGGCTTCGGATCGATGTACACTATTAATTGTTACCTTGGAAAAGCCCTGCAAATACCCTGTGTAAAATACCGTTTTCAATAGATCGGAAACATTTGAGCTGTTTTTCCTGAACGCGGAAGCTGAGGTGCAAAGAGCCCATTGTTGCATTTGTGGTTTTACGTACCTGATGCAGCATAAATTGTCGTAAGCCAATTATCCATTATTGTTTTATAAACACAATCATTTGGAAAGCTAACTGTAGAATCATACTTTGAGCTGAAGTCAGCAAATAAGCGGTCGTTTACATGTAGTACCTCACGGACCGCCAGGGGGCGCCCGCGGACCACCAGTGGTCCAGGAACCACAGTTTGAGAAAGACTGATCTAAAGCAAGTAATGGTCAACCTCACATTACTTATTGGACCTGTTCTAGTTATCACTTCTAATGAAGGCTGCATATCTTACACGGTTTGTGCCATTTAAATCTGTACTGAAGCCTATTTTTTAAATATTTATACATAATATATTCACATTATATATTTACAATAACTTGTAAACAATATTTCTGCACTTGAATTACTTGGCACGAATACAAATGAGTAAACTGCCACTACAACTGAATGTTTTTAGGTTGGCCAATGAAACTACTTCCCCCAGCCCCCTCTCCCAGATTTGACTAAATCTGACACAGAAGCTGTTAGAGATGCTGATGATTTTCGCAGCAAGAGGGGCCCCTAAGTCAAATTCTGCCGAAGGCCTCACACAGCCCTGGACCGGCCCTGCATGATGAGTTATTTTCCCTGCACTATGCGCGCAGAGATGGAGATTTAATTAAATGCTGGTAAATGTGGCTTTAGTAGCTCTTCCGTTTTGTCTGTTGAGTTTTCAGTAAGAATCACAGAAAATGTTTTTTGGTTGCTCGAGTTTCTCAGATCTCCATGTGGCTGCGTGCATTAACTCTGTCTGACTAAGTGGACAAAGCATTGTAACTGGAAAAATAATAACAGACATAATAATAAAATGATATAAAGTGACTACGAGGAGAGTGCGAAAGCTCCTCACCGGGCTGAAAACCGCATGATGAGTAATTAGTGCTGGTTCGATAACCGCCAACACACCGGCCAACTGGAGTGAGGCGTTGGACATCGTGCTGGGATGCAAACGCCGTACATAATTCTGGCGGGGGGGCAGTAAAGCATGGCGGGCCGCCAGAATTATAATGCACTGGGGGAAACCCTGCAATATCATGATAGAAATGCATAAATGAAATATTTCTATATTTTAGCGTCAAGTTTTGTTAGCATAGAATGACTGTAGCATTGTACAGGTTGGTAACAGAAGTGAGCCAGTGGTGAAGACCAAAATTGTTCAGCCAGTCGGCAATGAAGTCACACACAGATGACTGTGATAGATGCAAAAAAAAGCTCTGCAGAGACAAAATACGAACTGCAACGCGTTAAAATGAGCTCATTGACTCTATAATTATAATTAGAAAGTCAACTATGATTAAAAGTATACAGAAATGCACCAGCATGGCGGCTCTGCGTCTGGAGAAGACCTGGGACACTTCAGGTGGAGATGACGTCACCAGCTGCGCATGTTGAGCCACTCCACGGTTCTGGACGGACCGGGTCCGTCTTCTCTCTTGAAGCAGGAGGAGCTTCTTCAGATGTTTTCCAGCATCTGCTCCAACTTCAGGGACAGAAACATCCCAGGTAAACACCGCCCCCTGCTGGCCAGGGGGCGGTGTTTACCTGGGATGTTTAGTCCGGTGTTTAGTCGGTGTCGACTTTCAGATGTATCTGAAAGTCGACAGGGCGACACATGCGCGTTTCCTTTTCATTTCATACTTTAATCACAAGGAGGCGTTTTAGAAACTCGTAAAAGGAAGTTCTGCCAGTCAGAGATAATATATATATATATATATATATATATATATATATATATATATATAATATATATATATATATATATATATATATATATATTTTTTTTTTTTTTTTTTTTCTGATTCGTGGGCCGTTTGTTCTTATCAAAAAAAAGGGGGGACAACAAAACAAAACCTTCACTTCCTTCCCCTGCAGCGTTTTAGTTACTTCCCCCGGAACTGAGCCGGGTCTCGTGCTGCCGCGCACTCCAGCGGCTCTGGTCGGAGAACGACAGGTGTCACTGTATCCTTGAGCTTCAGCGTGGGCCCCCACGGGCGTCAACCGGCGCCTCGAAACACGAGTGTTTGTCCGCAAACAGCCGCTGTGTGAACACAGAGCACCGAGAACAACTCATCTCTCTCTCTCTCTCCCTCTCCCTCCCTCCATGTTTAATGCTGTGGGCGACCTGAGCGATCCAGCTAAAAGCCTCCCCACCACATTTGTGAAATCCTCTCTGGTTTATGGCGGCAGCAGCAGCAGCAGCGGTGGTTCATCAGAGAGGCGGTCGGATCGCTAATAACCCATTAAAGCTGTGTTTTCAGCCGGAGCGCCTTCTTGTCAATTATCGCTGCTTTCTCTGAGCGAGCGGGGTGAGCAGGGTCGGCGCGTCACACCCCTCCGTTTCCGTGGGAACAGGTGTGTGTGACGTCACGTCCCCCCTCCTCCCTCCCCCCAAAAAAGTTGTTGTGACCGTAAACTTGAAGCAGACATCTTAATAAGCGAGTGATGACCGAAGATGACGGTCTTAATTCATAAATGTTGACTAGCATTCATGCTGCAGCTGTGAGACACGAAGTATTCACACCCTTTGCAGATTTCAATGAAAAGTTGTCAAAAATAAATAAATAAAATGTTTTTTTCATAGTTTTGGCATTGAATTGAAATGAGATTAGCGTATCTAAAATTATAATAAAAGCCTCAATTTAAAAAAAATAATAAAAAATTACATTTGAATAAAAAGGACGTGTTGAATATTACTTTCTTCTACGTTCAAACAGAATTTATTGTCGCAGCAGTTACACCCTTCCGTTGGTGATCAGTTTTATTGTTTGTTTTTTTTAAAGATTGTTTTGCACATTTCCGCTGATTTATTTTTACGTTTCATAAAAGTGACGTTTTTGAAGCCTCTTTTCAGTCACCATCTCCGTCCTCCACCGACACTCTGTCCAACAGTCTATCAGATTCATACTGTGTTGTCCTTTTACTTTCTGTAAAAGTACAACAGTTGCTTGGTCAGCTTTCGCAGAATGGCTGACAGATATAAAAACTTGCACAACAGAAACCTTGAACCTAAGAAAAAAAAAAAGTAAATGTACAGTAAACAAAAAAAATGCTCAGGTGGAGATAGTAGTCAGCTGAAAATGCTGGTAGAGTTCAGTGTCCTTCAGACACTCGAACACCCGTCACATACGTCTGGATCCTGTTTGTGAACTTCAGCTGGGCCTTCGACCCCTTTAACCAAGACATCCTCCTCTAGCAGTTCACTCAGACTGCAGTGCAGACCTCCACCTGTCGGTAGACCACCAGGTTCCTGACTGACTGAATGAGGCTGGAGAGCAGCTTCTCTCACATCAGAACAATCAGCACTGGCGTCCCGCAGAGGTGTGTTCTCTCCTCACTCCTTTTTTCTCTGTACACAAATGACCGCACCTCAGTAAGTAGAGCCGTTTCTCAGCTTATTGATATCTGGTGCCACACCTGATGCATAAAGTGTTCATGTGAGGGTCTCCACAGCCCACTCTAGAATAGACTATTTAATAGCTTTGGTTAAAAAATAAATAAAAAAAAGCACACACATGATAAAATCCACTAAAGCCTTCAAAAATAAACCTCACACTGGACCAAAAAAACATGCATGTTGCTTTCTAATTTGATGACATTTCATTTGATTAAATCTTCTACATATAAAACACTGTGAAGACCTTTGTGCCTTCCCCCCATCATATTAGCAAGCATTTTCAGAGGCTGGCAGCATTTCCACACAACACATCTGGCTGACACATGCAGTGCTAACACCCTGTTCTCGCACATATTCTTCGCCATGTCTTCCCATCAGGAGTTATTTCTTCTCTGGAGGAGAAATGGAACACCGTAAAACTTTCCTGCTAAGAATGGCTTCCAGTTTCGAGGACACCCTGACATGAAACGGTAAGCAGAAGTAGATCAGCTTGTCTTTACCCCTAGGGGAATTAATTAGAAAACACGCTGGTCTAACTGGGCGGTAATCATCATGCGCAGACCTAATTTATACTCCGATTATATGACAGCTGTGACTCCGTCACTTGTTACGTACACAAAGCAAACACTGGCGAATTTGTTTTCCAGGTACATATGAAGTTGTTGGACAGCAAAAAGCAAATGAAGACAGCCGTCTCATAAACAAATATTTGACTTCAAACATTGGGTTTCCCAGAGTTCATGGAATCTCCACAATAGAGTTTTTAATTACTTCAAACACAGAGAATATTACGTCCTCGTAGAAACGTGACCTGTGGCCATTTTTTTTTCTTTTTTTTTTTATAGCACATGGTGGTATGTCCACTCCATCAACCCAAGGACTGGAGAGCAGTGTTAACTTCATATTGCACTTTTTTGTGATGTGCTTCTTAACAGGGGGTATGCATACCAACAATAAAGTCTTTCTATTCTTGCTTTATAACAGCAGACCTTGAACACAATAAACGTCCATGACTCCCCAAATCAGTCCAAAGGGACCTTCATAGGTTTGTTGTTGTTGTTGTTGAAGGTCAGAATTGATGGCTGAAGTTTTGGGGTAAGATCTAAAACGCTTTGTGTCGATATTCATCTGGTGTGGATCTGGCTGCTGCTTAGTAACAGTGTAGATGCAGCTGCGCTACAAAAAATGCCTGCTTTAAATAACAGACTTACTGAGGAGTTTTGCTATGCTGATAAATCTAGATTATTTATTTTTGTTTTATTAATTTTAATCCCATTATCATTCTATTGCAGACTATTCCTGGGCTTCTTGACCAACGAAACCAATATTCTTTCTGAATCATTATTGGTCACGTATACTATTTTTATCTGGCACAGACTTTAGAAAGTGGTGGTAGCCCAGTGCCATGATATTTTGGGGGGGCTCCATAGATTTTAATTTTTTTAAATTTATTGAATTTAATTTTTTTTTTTACCAATACATGTTTTGCAAAAAAAAAAAAAAAGGCACTTTACACAAGTACCATTTATGCACATACAAAATACATTTATGTATTGAGGTGAGTTAATGCAACTCACCTCAAATATCAGGCGAGTTGCATTAACATTTTGTCATTTTTTTATGAATATAAACAACATTCAAATATTTGAGAATTATGGAGGTGTGGTAGATTGTTTGGGAACAACCAGGAGCTACCGGGTCCAGGTTGGATTAAAATCTGCCACACAGCAATTCATACCGACTGATTGTTATGAATTGATACCCATATCAGCAGACATAGTTTAAGTCTATGTCTTAAAATAAATAAGCTGCATTTGTAAAAATAATAATAATAATTCTGTTGTGGCTCGGCACCAAACCTGGCTCCAGCCCAGGAGGCCACATCCTTGTAAATCTGTCCCTGACTTTCATTATTTATTTCCTTAAGGTTCGGCTCTTTTTGAGGCATCCTTGGCAGGCAAATGACATAAAGTTATTTGTTGTCCTTAATATTTGAGTGCACAAAAAGCTTCTCGTGTATTCGATTCATTCATTTAGCACAAGTGACACATTTCAAGAAGTCTTGATAAATAAAGTCACCATAAAAGATTCATTTCCACTGTCTTATTACTTTTTTCAGCACATGTGAATGTGGGCCTTTGCTTCTTTCTGCCTGTAGGTCTGCAGTCAGTCTCCACATCTCATGTATTTATATGGTTTTGTTTGTTTGTTTGTTTAACACCAACTCGAGGACATATGTCCCTTGTCCCTCCTCTCCTCCTCCAGCTCCTCTCCAGTCATTTAAAACGCCTCTCCAGCTGATGCTGCTGTTGTCAGACAAACACGGTGGGGCAGCGTGCCAGCGTTGACACTCCCACGGACGTACGCGCGGCGGCTGACCCGGCGAGCGGGGCGCTTTTTTTTTTTTTTTCTTTTTTGCGGCGCTCGGGCTATAAGGAGAGGGGAGTGGCGCTCTGGAGAGCAGTGTGGGGAGAGAAACCCCACACGCAGACGGCAACACGGCAGCGCCCGGGATAACGTGATTAGCGCTCTATTAAGTCCGCTGCCGAGCGGAGCGAGATGCAGCGCTGAGAGCGCAGAGAGCGCAGAGCGCGGAGGGACCAGAGGCGCAGGGGGAACGCTCCGCTCCGCTCCGTCCGGCGCACGGATCTTCTTTGCCTCCTCTTGATTCGCCCGAAGAAGTTCCCCCCCCCGGTTCGCGCTGTTTCTGTGGCCCGCCTCTGGAGAGCCGCTGTCATCGCTCCTTGTTTTAGGTAGGACTGTATATCATTACATTTACCTCCATTTTATCCACACAGCGGTCCCAGGCTGTAGATCTGAGTTAATTGCATTAGGAGGTCTGGTGACATAATTCTCAGAATGTGATAAATGATATGCACTTTTTTCCCCCCCTTCTTGTTTTATTTTCAGATAAAGTGTCATCTTTTAAAGTATCCCTCACAATGAGGAGGACAAATCCAGGAACGTCTCAGAGGAGCGATTCAGTCTCTTCTCCTCTCAGGTCTCCTGGGAATCACTAGTTCTTTCCTTCCTGGCGGATGATATTTGTAACCTCGGGTGAACTCTGAGAGGAAGTGGGCCAGTCTGCCATCATGGCGGACAACAACAGCACCAACCAGAGCTTACCCAGCTTGGCCCCCTACAGCCTCCGGGTAGCCCTGCCGCTGCTCGTGGGCTTCATGATCCTGCTCATAGTGTTCGGTAACGTCCTGGTGGTCATTGCTGTGTTTACAAGCCGGGCCTTGCGAGCCCCGCAGAACCTGTTCCTGGTGTCCCTGGCCTCGGCGGACATTCTGGTGGCCACCCTCGTGATGCCGTTCTCCCTGGCCAACGAACTCATGGGATATTGGTACTTCGGCGACGTGTGGTGTGAGATTTACCTCGCGCTCGACGTACTCTTCTGCACCGCGTCCATCACCCATCTGTGCGCGATCAGCTTAGACCGCTACTGGTCCATCACACAGGCCATCGAGTACAACCTGAAGAGGACGCCTCGGCGCATCAAGTGCATCATCTTTATTGTTTGGGTGATTGCTGCAGTCATCTCGTTCCCGCCACTTATCACAATGGAGAAAAACAACAACGAGGCATACCCCGAGTGCAAGATCAATGACCAAAAATGGTACGTCATCTCCTCCTGCATCGGATCCTTCTTCCTACCGTGCGTCATCATGGTACTGGTCTACGTACGGATCTACCAAATCGCCAAAAAAAGGACACGGGCGCCACCCGGAGACCGTAAGCCAAATGCCATTTTGAAGTCACCTAATACTCCTGCTGCGAATGGGAAGGAGAATGGTGCAGGCGATGACAAGGACCGCCTCTGTCACGAGAAACTGAACGGCGAACAGGCCATTGAGCTCCAGGGAGTAGAAGGACATAGGAAGGCAGAGGAGGCAAAAGGTGAGCTCAATGGAGTGGACCTTGAGGACTCATCGTCCTCTGACCATAAGGTGAACAATCCATGCTCCATTAGAAAGAAAGCAAACAAGGGGAAACCCAGACTAAGTCAAATCAAACCAGGGGATTCCAACGTCCAAAAGCAAGAGGCGAACACCAAAGGCAGTCGCTGGAAAGGTCGTCAAAATCGTGAGAAACGTTTCACCTTCGTCTTGGCGGTGGTCATTGGTGTCTTTGTCATTTGCTGGTTTCCCTTTTTCTTTACTTACATGCTGAAAACTCTTTGCATATCCTGCAACGTGCCTACCACCTTGTTCAAGTTCTTCTTCTGGTTCGGCTACTGCAACAGTGCCCTGAACCCTTTGATATATACCGTTTTCAACAACGACTTCAGGAGGTCGTTCAAAAAGATACTGTGCAAGAGGGACACCAGGAGATACGTATGATTCCAGTTTTGCATCCTTGTATATTTTATATATATATATATATATATATATTGTGCATTCATTGTAAAACAATATGCCCATTGTGCATGAACCTGCAATTTGTGATCGCTCAGGAAGGTGTTTATCTGCAGACTCTTCCTTCCCTTTGAATGCATCCACCTGTCACAGCTTTAACACGACGTTGGAGATCACAGAGGAAACCACAGTAAGATCATATTTTTATTGTATCTGCTATTTTTTTTCTAAAAGAGACAAACAGTGAAGTTATTGGTATGTGTCGGATTTGTATGTCATAACTAAATGATTTGTCTGAGTATTTGTCTATATTTGTTTTTATGGAAACAGTATTGTACTATTTTGTATGATATGGTGATATTGATTGCAACAGAAATGATGCTGGTGGACTTGTGCTAAAGTGCAGCTTCTAAAGAATAATTAAAGCCCATTTTGTCAGAAATGGTTTTAAAAAAAACCTGGAGGAAAGATTGGAGTGATGATTTCATATCATTTTGAATCTTGCCAGCGCACGTTCAAACAATTTTAAAAAAAGAAGAAAAAAACTCCGGAGGTTATGGGAAAGGGGTAAAAGGACAGAAAATGAAAAGCTAGACTTTGGTTTGTGAAAGTGGTCAACAAGGGTTAAGGACACTTTTCAGAATGAATTTCATATCATTTTGGGCTTTTGATGATTTATTTTAACAGATTTTTTTTTCAGTTTAGACTGATTATACAACAAAAAAACCAGTGATTTTAGCTCAGTGCACAAGGTGGAATAGTCGAGATTTTGTCACCATTAATGTTTGATTAATTGTTTCTCATTCGCCAGCCTTATGTTTGTTCTGACGTGATTCTGGCAGCACTTTAGGCAGAAATATTGGAGCTCATTTAAACTGGTCAGTTTCCTGCCTTGTTTCTGAACATGGTCTAAAAGCGAAGAGGCTTCTGGTCATTTCCAGAAGCCTCATTTCACTCGCATCCATTCTAGAACAGGATTTGATGTGAGCTTGCGCTCAATGTTTTGTTGAATAATGACAATTGAGAAAACTTGAACCTCGTTATTCCTTTTTCCACTAATGCAGCCACTACCGTGCTTAGCAGTGGGTGCAGTGTTGTTAGGAACTGGAGCCCTCACTTTGGTCCAAACACACTTCATGTTGTCAAAGTCAACTATATCAGCCTTTGGCTCATCTAAATATAAAACAATCCATCAGTCAAGCTGACATTACGTTTCTGAAAATGCCCCAACAGTAACCCAGGTGAAAATGTCTGGACTGTTCTTTAGAAAATGGGTTCGTTTCAGAAACCCAGCCATAGGTTCACATGGACTCTATCAATTCTGCTAAAATGAGGATCAAATGCTGAACCAGACAATGCAAGAAACACACATTCTTGTGTGTGTTTCTTGCTTTTGTGCAACCTTTACATCAATTGGAGTAAAAAAAAAATTTAAAAAGCCTTTCTTCAACTTGACCTCAAATCAACAACAACATGGATGAAACTTGGACAGTGACGGGTTTTCCAACAGCATGGAAAAACTTTCCACAGTTTTTTATATTCCAAACCGCGATTAGAATGTAAAAAGCCGACCAACATCCAGTTTCTGCAACAGCCCGGACGTCTGCCCTGCTGAAAATGGACGGACTTTGCTCCGAAACAAGGCACCACGCACAAAACAAAGCTGTTTTCATGAATTATTTCCATTTTGGCTAAGAAAGGGTTTCCTGGTGTTATTTTTGGAAGAATACATTTAAATAAATCTTAGGGCCGGTGTTAACACTGGAAACACAACAGGTTTACAGATGTACCCCTTGCTTTATTAATAAATTTTTTTATGCTGATTTTGAGTGCATGCTGAATTTTTCTGCCACACTCCTGGCAGAAGCTGATAAACCCTGACGTATACTTCACTGACCTGCAGGGAGCTGCTGGCTCAAAAGGAGAACTGCAGACTTGCCGGTCTGTTTAATCTGACCTTTGTGATAGTCTAACAAGGCGATCGGCACTTAATGAGCCTGAAAAGGACATGTGCAAATGTTGCCGTGCTTTTCGGATTAATCCTGTTTATGATCAGATGAAGGCCTCTTATCTCAGACTTCTCAGGACTACACGACTTTTCAAAACAATTCTTTTATAGTTAGACAGATGGCATTTTAAGGGCTTTCATAGTGCGACTCAAAGAAGTTACGGTGCATTTGCCACTTTGTGTTCTTCATCACGACCCAGTCATATGCAAGCCTGCTCAGCTGGACTGTCTCTATGCTTCCTCTGTCAAAAAGTCCAGCAGCCGTTCTCTACTTATTGAATTCAAAGAACAGATATTGCGTCTCCCCTGCAGAGGAGTATTACGCAGATGGATCCCTTTTTGACGGTCGAGCGAGAAAACCTCACGAAACGCAAGGGTCCCGCTGAGAGATCGCCGGCCGGCGCCTCGTTCCGACGAACCCGACGTGCACAGACATCGAGACGCAGGCGGTGTTTCCCTGCACGTTTGTGTAATGAGAAAGTACAGGGCGGGGGTGTGTGTGGGAGGGCTGGTGTGTGAGAACGTGCCGGAGGACTCGCTGCACATGTAAACAGAGGGGCCGAGCTCCCTCTGCGCGGACACGTTTGCAGTCGTGCTCGCAGAGAAAGGTCGGTTTGATGGATGTGGGAATTTCGCAGGGAGAATTTGGGATGTTAGTTTTTATGAACGAGCCGAAGGGCGAGAGGGGGACGAAATCTAATGTAGGGGCTGCTAATTGTGACAATAAAAGTGCCAATAAGGCACCAAGATCTACTGTATAGAAATATTGACTTCAGCACATTTTATTATTGCTCTACTCCACTCTGGAACAGACGTCAAACAAGACTGAAGACGACTAACTAACGAACATATGGGTGAACAGTGTCTTATCATAATGTTTCATCACAACCCCCATGCTTCCTAGTGCAAAGCAGAACACACATATATATATATATATATATATATATATATATATATATATATATATATATATATATATATATATATATATATATATATATAAGAATCCCTGAAAATTGAAGAATGCTTCTGTATTCAGCCCTTTTGTAGCACCAATTTTTGAAGAAAATTCAGCTGCGTGTCTTTTAGGCTGCGTCTTGCACATATAAAAAGGATTTTGCTAATTTTCCTTTGAAAAATGGCTCAAGCTTAGCGAGACTGCCTGGAGAAACGTACTAACCCTCATTTCTTAAAATCTCAACTGGATTTAGGTTTGTACTTCGGCCGGGCCCTTCATGTATCTGCATGGATTTAGCTCCGGCTGTATGTTTTCAGTGCAGTTCAGAGAGAGACCAACACAGCTGAGCAGACAAGCGTTGAAGCAGTTTGCAACGCTTACGGGATGAAAAACAGTTCATACAATTAGGCACGACAAAAGCTCAGCCAGCAGCTTCGTCTGGGAGAGGCACGGAGTTAACGTGGAGCTAAAGCAGTCTCAGTATTCACAAGCTCACAGGACAGGAGTTTGAACAGAACAAAATTCACACATGTATTTCTGATGCAGAAACACACTTATCTTGATTTACAACCTGCTTGTTGTGAACTTGGTTGCCTTCCTGTGTGAATTTTGAGAACCCCCCAGATTTGGCTCAACTCACAAATGTGCTTTTTTACACCAAGGGAATGATCTGCAACTATTCAGATAGCGTTCTTGTTTCAGCCAATCATAAGAGGGCATCCCATATGAGGTCATGATTTATGAGTAAATCAAGGAACGTAAGCTGGAGATTAAAACCAACACCCCTCCAAAAACCAATAGGGACAAGAGTGTTAGAAAATGGACGGACGGACGGACGGACGGATGGATGGACGGACGGCTTTTGGTGCTGACGGCGGAGGAGAAAGAGAAATACCTATCTAAATGAAGATATTTAGCTACTTTTCCCCATGTTATGAAAAGTTGCTTAATTTATTTGGTATTTGGTTTTATTGTTCAACTATCAACACAGGCTAGCAAGCGAGTGAGATAAATCATGTCAAACATGTTACATATTATTAACAAGAAATTCAACTATATGGAAAGACACCAGTGACTACCCTGATGCTACTAGCATGCAGAAGACCTAGCGCAAGTTTAGCTCACTTACTCGCTAGCTTAGCTCACCTGCTTATCTTGCTAGTTTTCTATGATTGGCTAAAACAAGGAATACATCCGATCATATGCAGATCATAGCCTGTGTAAAAAAGCAGACATTTGTGAGATAAAGATACGTTTGTGTGCACCAGAAATAAATGTGTGCAACAGCTTGAGGCAGAAGTTGGACGTTCAGAAATTCATGACTGGTGTTGAACGGGTTTTGCAAGCAGCCTCTGTGTGGATGAACTTTACTCAGTGTTACAGCCCAAAAGCTCCGAACTCTTAGAACTTCCTAGGCTAATACATAATCTGTTATTCACATGCATGAGAAGACTTATGTCAAGATTTTGCATATTTCATTTAAATGCTCAGACTATTCTGATTTCTCATTGAGCCCACTCCCCCCTTTCTCGGCTCTCTGCAACTTAACTCCAATGCATGATTAATCTAGTTTAACGCTATGCTAATGTTGCAAATGGAGCAAAGATCTCTTTTCGTTTCATCATGACAGTGTTGTTCTGATGACGACTCCTCTTTAAAGAGCATATTTATAAGTTTGTCTTTAAACTGGGAATGTGCGCTACTGCCTTTATGAATTCTTCATGTGCAGTGAAACTGGGCTTCCTCTTTGGACTTTCTAGAAATTAGAAAGTCAAACAAAGCATACACGGTGGAAAAAAAAGCAACACTTTCACAGCAGTTAGTAAATTCAGTGGGCTGCCATTCCCATTTTTGAAATGCAACACATAAATATATCAGGAACTTCTTAAATACTCTGGCCAGTTTCTCAGCAACAGTCATGCAACATTCAAAGTAATGTAAATCATTGTTTCGTCCTGGAGACTGTATGTCTGCCTCTGGAGGTCGTCTTCACCACGTCCTGATGATGAGGCGATAAAGTGACCGGTGAAACAAAGGAAAGACTAAGAAAAGGACTGGATTTTTTGGAAAATTGACCTTTTTGAGCGTTAAATCATGTTATAATGTGAAAAACATACCTGTTGCTTCGATTATTTTGTGAAACCCTCAAATCTTTCATGGTAACCATGCAGGGCTGCCTAAACTTTTCATCGTCCAATGCACCACCCATTCACCCAAAGCTCTGCCTCTCCAGCCGAAGTCATGCCTCACAGAGGACTCCTCTCCCCATCTTCTCCTCTCCTCTCCTACAGACTAGCAGCAGCAGCGATGATCAAACACCTGGTGGAACTGGGAATTTAACTGACCTTATCCAAGATTATTCTTATTCCTCCTCCAATTAAGTTTGTTGTGGTAAAAAAAAAAAGAATTTGAGCTTAAAATTAGTAAGGTTGTTAAAAACTAAACTAAAAATGCCACACTGGATGCTCTTCCCATTACTTACAGTTTGTTTTACAGATGCTACAGTCACTTTAAGGCCTGAAGAAAGACTCTTAAACTGCAGATTTGACCTGACCCGTTCAGTTTTTCAAATTGACTTTTCTGGCCCCCATTTCCCCCCCCCCATCTGACTCGTGCACATCAACATCCTGCAGTGATAATATTAGGCGGATGTGGTTGCTGACAGCCTATTGGAAGAAGCCAGCTGTTAAAAGCCTGCAGAACCCCCCTCCTTCTTTCTCTCTCTATCTCCCCCCCCTCACACACACACACACACAAACATGTAGCCTCTGGGAATCAGGGCATGGATCATCAGGTTAGAGTGCACATCCGTCTCCAAGCCTCCGTGCCTTGGACGGTGGCTAAGTGTAGCTACCACTCAACGTGACGAGGACAAAATGTCAGCAGGCTCAAAAAATGATGCAGGACAAACAAACATTTCCGGTTGGAGGAGGCATGCGGGGATGACGTTGTCCTGACTTGGAGATGAGTGCCTGTAAGTGACTGTGGGAGGGTGGGTGTGTCTGTACTTTGTACATGTGCTGTGGTTGGCAGAGGTGAGCAGGTCATGATCACAATCAAGACACCCACTGATGCTCCCACGTAGCGCTCCCTTGTATGCGCTTTGTTTATCTTTTTTCAGAATGACATGCGCCTGTTGGAGGTGGCAGGAATATGCATGATTATACCCACTGATGAGTCACAGTTGTTTGCTCCTGCATTTGTTTTATTACGGACTATATGCTGCTTCACAGGAGGCCCGCAATGAAATTAAACTTCCGAGAACATTTTGCAGAATTGGACTCTGGCTGTCGGCTCCTCCTTGCGCCTTTCGGCGTCGGCGTCTCGAAACCGAGTCCCACTCTAATTAATGGAGGCCTTTTGAGCCGTTTTCCCTCTGGGTCTTTGCGGCGCGACTCTGGGCTGGGGATATTTCCCAGGAAAATAATTCGCCTGGACAAATTTATTTTCCAAGAACTCATTATGATTGAGAGAAATCTTGTCGTCTCGGAGACCACAAAGCATCACGAGACGTGATTATTAGACCTTTGAGGTAATTTGCTCCGGTTGAAAGAAAGAGAAGATGCACGATTTTAAACTGACCCGACTACATGAAGGTGTTTGCAAGCCAAGATGGGCAATTGATCTGTGTATCTATATATTCAAACTTTAAAATGGAGGGTTGTAATTGGGGGTGATTCCATAATTCCAGCCCTAATTCAAACTCTAATTGACATGTAGCCGTCTGGAGGACAGAGTACAATTGATTGTGTTCTCAAAACAGAGTTTGGATCAAGGCCTGCTGCAGATGACTGTGATCAACTCCAACTACCACATGTTCGTCTGCATGTAGGTCACTGGTAGCAGTAAGCTTCACAATTTTGTCATACATACGCTGTATGATGGTCAAATCAAACATCAATAAGTGAACGTAGTTATTTGATGTGTTTCTTGAGTCGAGCGACAATCGGTTGTTCTGGTCAGTTTATTCGTGGCGTCTACATGTTGGAGTCGAGCTCATTTGCCTTTGAGCGCAACGCGCCTCATTTGAGGCTCCAGGATGGATGTAATTACAGAAGAGCTATTTACAGCTAGCTTAGAAACTGAACGTTACTTTTTCCCTCCTGATCGGCTGAACAAATTGCCGACTTTTGCCTGAATTCACGCCACATAATTTGGAATTCACTGTCATGAACAGCGTTTTTCCTCCCACCAGAGAAGCACTGAAAATGTACGGGAGGCGAGACGCCCCCACCATCATGTACTGCCAGGCTACATGATGGAGGGGCGTTGTTTACATGGTTACTAATGGGCGGGTGTGTACCTCCTCCATAATGAGGTATTCAACATCTTTCTAATACTTATTTACATACATACTTATTGATAAAGTTTTCAAACGTTAATCTTCTTTCTTTGTAAAAAGTGTTCGCATCAAATCCGTGATTACACCAAGGGCTGCCAGTCATTCTTTGCTTATTAAAAGTTATTTTCTTTGACACAATAAAATTAGTCGTTTGGTTTTCACCCTCGTCTCCTTGTGCAGCCAGCCGCGAAGCTTCCTGTTAGTATTTCTCACTGTGAAATCAACTAAATGAAAGCGATATTAGGCGACCAGCTGTGGGTTTTTTGACAGGCTTTCCAGGAGCGCACAGATTGCGGGTCGAGTTTTGAAGAGAGTGCGAAGACTCAATATGTCGTCAGCTCTACAACAGCATGGCAACATGCATTTCAAAACCAGCACCTTTTTATGCCAATGTTTATTTTTAAGCGTTTTCCCGAAGGCAAACCAACCAGGCAAGACACACACACACACACAAACGCACGCACACACGCACACACACACGCACACACCTAGTTTAAATAATAATTTGAAAGATCACACCTTGAAACCATTTAAATTTGAATGAATGTGCCAAAGACATCTGAAGCAAAAACTGCACATGAAACACAATTGGCGTATAATAATTTACTGGTAATTACACAAGTTTATGTCAAACGAAGCATCTCTTTGCAGTAAAAACTCCCAGAGTGACAACATTCCAAACAATCGTCCACAACAAGAAGCGTCTGACACGGCTGGCATGGCTTCTTCACAGGGCTGACATACAATCTGTGATACAGAAAAGACATTTTCACAGCATATCTTCCGTGGTGTCTGCAGAGGTCAGTCTGTGACTTTACCCTGCAATAAGTAACCGTCCCTGTGTGAATGATTTCTTTCAAGAACAACATTTTCACCATCACTTTCAATCTTCTCTTCCATTAAGTGCTCACTAGTAGAAAATGGGCATTTTATTTCCAATATCCCTGCATTGCCATGTTCGCACACTTTTCCGTCCAGAGAAGCTGCAATAAAAGGAAATGCTGGAGTAATAACAAGTCCAGAGTCACGAATACGGCTTCCAGATTGACGTTGATGCATATTTCTGGCAACCTTCTCACTCGAGGTGCCACAACCTGTTGCTTAGAGTACCTATTATTGTCAGCAAGTTAATTTGTTCATTTCTCGCCATTTGTCACGTAAATTTTGTTCACAGGTGTTGCTTATTTTGTCAGAGCGAAGGTGTCCTGGTGCTCATCCACAGTCCCGAGATTCCCAATATCTGACTCCCTCTGAGACTCCAAATCACCACATCCATTACCGTCCGGCAGAAACTGAACAAGACAGGAATTTAATGTAAACAAGTAAATAGAGCTGCTATGAATTTTTCTCATTTGTTGTTTTAAGAATTATTTTAATGCTGAGCTCTTTTTTGTTGTTGTTTTCTCAGCGATTCCAGCACTTGAAAATGAATCTTTTAAACAACAATTGAAAGACGACCAGAAAGTCATGCTAGGATGATTTCTAATAAACAGAACTCTTCGGCACGAAAATACCAGGGTTCAGGAAAAAACATCTCAAAGGGACACAGAAACAAAATTCAACAGAAATCATAGTCTCTGTGGAAAGTTTGAGGAACAGTAAAGGAAAATGGTACTTTTAAGTACTAAGAGGGTTCCACTTACCTTCAGTTTACTGTGATTTTCTTGTGCCAAATAAATGTAAATTTTGAAGAAGCCTTCCAAGAACAATCACAAGCATAAAAAAAAGAAAAACTTTCCTTAGAAAATCACTTAAGTCTAAAGTGAATCAAACTACGCCCAAACTTCCAATTCAGATGCTGGTGCATTGTTTTGACTCAGCCCTGCTGAGTCGAGTGCTCTGATCACACATCCTGTACTATTCTCAAACGTCTTGTTGGAATAGATTCCTGCGGATCCTTCATATTCATCTCTACATTGTTCTCATTCAAGGAAATTACGGTTCAAAGAGGACTATAAGACATGGTGCAGAAGTTGTTACACTGTGAGGAGCTAAACCATGGAGACGGTGTAATGGTTGATAAAGGACATCGTAAACAGCTTTGGAGAAATACAGAAAAACAACCAAAACAGCTGCATTTAAACAAGCTTCGCAAACTGTTGCATTTACAAATAGGAGCAACAGACACGAATAAGATGAACAATCAGTTCCTGAATACAATCTCTTGGAGTAGTTGAGATTTCTATTGGATGACTGATTGAGCGTCACATCCATCCATCCCTGCAGCAACACCATCTGCCCAAACAGGGTTTGCTGTTGAATTTTCCAGATGAACGCAGCACACAGCACCTGTCACACATCGATCATCAACTGACAAGCTGATTGGTCAGATGGATGACCTGGCAGAGCGATTTAAAAGAAAAAAAACATTAAGGGAAGAGTATTTAAGCAAGGTGGAGCACAGAAACCTCTCCGGGGCTCGGCTGACCCTGCGGTACACCGAGCACTTTGTGATTATCACAGGCTGGAGAAACAAACAGCTGAGCCATTATTTCAGCTCTTTGTCATGAAAATCCTCTGTCTCGCTGAAAGTGAGTGACAGCAGAGAAGAATGTCTGCGCTCTGACATGGCAGCAGTAAAGTGAGCGCCAGGCAGGAAAGACGGTGTTAGTAGGTTGCTATAGAGCCTGTAATGACTGTCTTGTGAGTGCTGATGGACGGGCCGGTGGGTGTTTGAAGGAGATTATACCTAAGCACTGCGCTGCTTCATCGCCGCAGCTCTTAATGACTGAGATTTAATGAAAGCAGCTGGTTCATGGACTTGGCCAAGTCTTGGTGAGTTTCAATGTGATTTAAAAAATAAAAAATCTCTGAAAGGGAGACTGCTGCTTGATACTTCAAATTCAGACCATGTTCATTTTCAACGTCAGTCACTTGGAAACACATAATCCAGGATGAATAATCCTAAATCCACTCACTGTTTTAGACGTAGCTCTTTATTGGACCCGGAACATTAAAACGCGTAACAGTTTTTTTTGGCAACGTCACTATTGTGCCTTTCATAGACACCAGGGTGCATGATAAATATGAGTAAATAAAGTGTTTTCCTGCAGAGCATAATGTGGAAACAAAGTGTTTCTTTATGACTTGTGCTGATTCTAACGTACTAAAATTCATGGTAGGTTTGACCTGAACGAACGGACTAAAGTCATAGGCTGTTGCTCCTTTTACATACTTTTATAAACACGTCTTTTCTTCTGATAAACCATACAGGACATATCACAATAAAGTAACGCTTGTACAGTTTTCTAAACCTTTCATCTTGATTTCATTTTTGTATCAAACTAATGCCTGGAATCTTAAAGAGGGTGTCTACACAGCTGAAAAGAAAAGCAACACAGAAGTAAGAATGCATGTTTTCCAGGGATTTTGCGACGCAAAGTTCTGGGGAATGCATGAAATTTAATCAAGCTTTTACAAAAGACAAATCACGGCCACCTGCTCAGCTCTGCCCTCCAAAGGTGAGATGCTACACCTTCACTCTCAGTAGAAAATTACCGCACAACAACAAACCGTGGTGGGGTTGCTCGCCATTGCTTGCAACCAAATGATCCAGGTAACCCATTTGGAGAATGGGCTCATCCAATAAAGAGCCACGTTTAAAACAGTGAGTGGAATTAAGTGTTTGTCTGACTTTGAAAATGAACATGGCCTAAATCTGAAGGATCAAGCATGAAAGTCGTCACAGCAACAAGAAACTTTGATCAATTACATTTTGTATTCTCTAATTTACACGATCGAAGTTTAATTTTCGTCATTCGCCTTTCAATCTAGCCAAAAGAAAAATAAACGCTCCACCAAAACAAATAGTGCCGCTGCATTAATGTTGTCATGTGACGTCAGCAAAGTACGCAAACGGCTCGCTCATTGTTAGGCTCCAACTGTGCATGTAGATTTTCTGTCATTTTCAGCCTCCTGCTGCAAGAAATGACATCAAACGAAAGGCTTCTTCTAACAGGTGAAGTTAATGTAACTCACACAGTGTCACGCACTGGGACCTCGCTCTAACGCCGTGCTCATCCCATATTTCCATATCGAAACTTAGGATAAATAAAGCACATAAAGGTTGTCATTTCAGACCCAGGGACGCATGAATAATTCAGCAGCGCCTTGTTTTTGTGTGCGGTTGAAACCTTTTATGTGAAACCAAAAGCAGAAGTAGACGCTCGCAAATGCCAGACAAAAAGGATCACATTAGAGTTAATTATCTGTATCATGGAAAATTGGAAGAGGTGTATCAGTGAGCCTGAATCCAAATGATGCAGATTATCTCATATCTGGGCGTTATCGAGACATTGATCCTATTTGTACCAGGGGAGACAGATGGGAGGAAACGCTAGAAGAAATGTAATAAGGAGAGAGTCGAAAACTGAGAAATAGACAGGACTGGAACAGGGAGTGTTAGGCAAAAAGTACAAAGTAAAAAGTCCTGGGTAGCTCTGCTATTGTGACAACAAACAGCCAATTAAGATCAGAGTCAAATATTCACAAGTAGATCTCTAAGCTCTAAGCAAAGCGGCTGTGAGAAGTGAATACATTTCATCCATATGCTAAATCCTGCTCTGTTTGCACAAGAACATCCTCCGGTAGTGCAAGCTTTAGTGATACCTGAATATTCCCAACCTCTGCGCAAACTGAAGCAGTCTTTTTTTTTTTTTTTTTCCTTCGTGAAGCTGATGTGATTCTGTCTCTTCCCAGCAATGAGAGTAATCCTATTTCACTCAGACAAAAGGCACATCCTTCATATCAGTGGCAGTGGTAAATTAGTCTGAGGTCCAGGCATGGAAAATGGACTGGATAGCCCATATTTATGGCGGAATTGGTTTACGCGGCCGCCAAACACAAACAGACAAAAACCACTGGTATTCTCTCTGGAACATTCCCAGCAAACCAGAGGACGGCTGGACAAGCAGTGTGTACATTAAACACAGGCGAAGCTGAGTGAATGTGGGTCTGGAACCCACTGGGACGCTGCAACACCCGAAAGAGTCAAAACAAAAAACATAAATAAATACATTAAAAAAGAAATGGTTACAAGTCCAGTTTGCCATATTGATATATCAAAGAAAGAGACAAAAATACTTGCAAGGTCTTTGAAAAATAGTTGCACCATCATTTGCCCAAAAATAAGAACTTAAATCTCACTGTTAGAGTTGGAGTTCCACAGGGATGAGTGCTTGAACCAGAGCTCTTGATTGCTAAGCTACCCATCACAGTTTTGCTTTCAAATTTAAGCAAAGCAGAGGTTGTTGTCATTAAGCATCACCACCTAAAATAATAAATTAGCTTGCGGGTCATTTATCTCGGTGATAAAACTTTAATGTAAATAAATCTAATGTCACCTCTGAAGGCCCCCTTTTGTCCCTCTGTGTCGCTTTGTTAAATTCTGTCTAAAAGGGACAACGGAAAACTTTTTCATACATTTAAAAGTGAAGCCATGCGAGTTATTATTATTATATAATATTTGCAGAAGAAAAATGATTTTCTGGATACATCTAAGAGTTTTTTTTCAGAGACTGGAACTTGTGAAAGTCTTCTGAAGGGCCGTGTCTCTCAGTGCACCCTTTCCTACCACACTTTTTTCTTCCTCCAAGCTTTGAAATGATTGTATATAGAACTTCATGTACTTTTCTCAGCCACTCCTGTGACTTGGGCTCCTTTTGGCGGGAGGACAGTGATTGTCAGCAGGTCGTCCCGTTAAAATGGACAAAATCAAGAACAACACCGGACCGAATTCAGCCAGTCTGTGTGCAACGAGCCCCTGCAACGTTTGACTTGGACTTTTCAAGTAAAAGTTTTTAATTGTGATATTGATATTCTAAAGTTAAGAGGCACCTGAATTAAAAGCAAAGTGTCACATACTTTGTGTTCTGCGCAGTTCATATTATTCGTTCACTCACATAAACACACCATTATGTACAGGAGAAATAAAAGTGCCTGTGGGTGTTGTGCAAGCACATCAATGGACTTTAATGCCTTAATACAACTGTTCCCAACACCGAACAAAAGATCTGCTCATTATTTTGCTTCGCTCTGACAACATTTCAGGTTTTTAAGGCGCTGTTTAAAAACTCCTTAAAGCAGAGAATCGGTTCATCTGCAGCCCAGTGAAGGAAGTGAGCGCTGCTTCATAATTCTTTCCTAGATTACATATATATATCTGAGAGGTTTTCAACCTTTCTGATGAATTCACAGCATCCCCGCCTACAAAAAGGTCAGCCTTAAAATTGATCTTTTTGCATGTTTTGCTGGAACTCAGACCTCAGCCGCTCCACGGCAAGACTACTACAGATCATTTTCTTTCTTTGTGTGTTTCGCTGTTCATCCGCTAATATACTGTTTAAATGCAGCAAAAAGATTTGTATTACAAAGTATTAAAATCTGAGCAGAAAGTCGTTTTCGGATGGGCTCTGAATGCTGCCCTTTGACCTCCCACTCATCCGCTTCTTCCCCTCTCGTCCCGCGTGGCTACGTTTTGAGAAAACTCCGAAAGCACAGATTCTCTTTCTGATTCCTGTTTTAATTTGTTTTTTTTGTTTTGTTTTGTTTTGTAAATCACTTTCTCTAATTCTGTGATCCTATCAGAGTAGAGCTGGAAGGGTGCTTAGCAAAAAAAAAAAGAAAAACCAGGCAGAGTGTGAAAAATGAGACGAGAGGCAAATAAAAGCGGTAACACATGGGCGGCGGAGCGCGCCCGGCCGTGAATACCGATGGGATGATCATTTGCCTTTCGGCTGTGCGTGAAAAAGCCGGCCGGGTTGGCCTGAAGTGGGGAAAGAAACGAGAAGAGAAGATGGGAGCCGAGCTTCGGGGACCATGACATCTGGCACGATCTCGCACTCTTTGCTCTGCACTTTTTTTTTTTTTTTTTTTTAGTCCTTGTTTATTTCTGGGGGAATTGCTCAGCCCAGAGGGGAGTCGTCCGCGGGAAATACAGACATCAATCTCCCATAACATGGAGGAAGAACTGAAGTACATCAAAGCATCGCTCTCAGCGCCACAAATGACGGGTCGCACTACGGCCACACAGGGCTGTGAAAAATTATGAAAAAGATCTGCTCTGCTTTTGCTTTTTTAAAATTTTTTGTCACTCTTAAATGTTTCAGATCATCTAATCAATTTTAACGCCACACATATCGTAACCCGAATCAACACGTAATCCATCCATTATCTAATACGCTCGTCCATGCAGAGTGGAGGGGGGGAGGGGGGAAGGTTTCCTGTTAACACAAAATGTATTTTTCAAACGATGATTGCGCCTACATAAAGAAAAAAAAAATGAAATGGTAATGGGCTTCTAAACCTAATGGCTGGAGGAAAATTGGCATACTGTTCTTGACAGAATCAAATTTCAATTCAGCTGAGCTACACTGAGCAGTAATTGAGCATCGTTAAGGCCACGCCACAACATCTCAACTGGACTGAAGTCTGGACTTTAAAGAGGCCATTTCAGTACTTTCCTTCTTCTGTTTTTTTTTTTTTTCAGATAGATTCAGAGATGGGCTTTTCTGGTGGGATTGCTATTAGCATTCTGCTTCTTTTATGGAAGAGCAGAATTAATGGTTCTGTCAATTAAGCTGAAAACCGGCTCGAAAAGGGCAGGAGCTTCTTAAAGAGACAGAAGCCAATTTCACAGAGTCAAATTGTGAAGACAAAATACTTTGAAGTTACGTTTGATGTATCTAACTGAAGGTAACAGTGACTGGATTGTGCCATAAAGTGCCTTGAAAATATGTGATAGGGCCCCTTTAAATGTGATCTTGGAGTCGCTTTGGTAGGCTGGTCACTCCTGGGAAGGTTCAAGGCTGTTTATGTTTTCTCCATTTAAATATAATGGCTGTCATGATATTAATGACTTCAGGATAGACAAAGCTGATAGATAAAACGGACTGTTCTTGGATTTCTGCAGATCAGGACGTGGGGCGTCGTTTTTCTAGATCTTTTGGGCCGACTTCCTGTTTTCAAACAGATTCTGATGAAGTGATTTATGATTTTACAAGTTTGTGTGGTCTATAGAAAACTCAATAAAGTCAAATTCTTGATATATATATATTTATAAAATTATCATAATACGCATTCTCAGTGCTCATTGCTTTAGAAACACTTTAATTTGAGGAGCTGGTCAGCATCAGATGTTTCTGTTCTTACTCATCCTTGACATCCTGCCAGCTATGAAAATCTATTTCTTGCAACTTTGTGCCTTGATAAAACCGTCACCGAACATCATCAGCTCAGTCGCTGCCGTCAGAAAGAGTCTGAGCAGGTGGCGAGCTGCTGCTCTGCGGCCCTCAACGTTTTGTCAGCCGAGTGTTTTGGCCGCAGCTTCTGGGGTTTTTCTGCTGTATTTGTGTTTGTTGCATCTGACATGGAGTGGGTCCAGAGTTCCACAGTAGTCGGTTCTCACAAGATTTTCGAACCTTCCTGAGGGGATTAAGCGATAAACAGTCAAACTCATCCTGGAGCTGCGCACCCCTTCCACTCCCTCCTCCACTGGTGATTTTTCTGCTTACGTATTTCACCCTCTGCTCTTCCTGCATCCCACTCATTATTTCCATATGACCACTTCCCTTGGCTTTTAAATGTCTCGGCTCAACATCCTCTTTTCCCGTTATTGCCGTCAATCTTTTTCTCCTCCTCTTCACTTTACTGGTTTTTATGTTCTTCCATATTCATTTTCTGTCCACCCTTGTTCTTGTACTGGTTTCGTCGAAATGCTCCAGTCCCGATCGAGGTCTGACCTCTGACCTCTGAGCATGACTCCTGTTTTCTGCTCTGGCAGCTAGATCCACGGAGCTAACCAGGAAAACATGCTGGTGTTAGCCTCCGCTATGCAACTTCAGCATCAACAAGAGCTACTTTAAGGCCTTTGTTTATTTCTTCTTGGGTGATTCTGAATTAAATTCACTGTCACAACATAAACTACAGAATCAAACTACAGTCTCGTTCATGTGTCATTTTTAAAACTTTCCCTGCATTCAGGCGTTTAAACACACTTCCTCAGTATTTGGCAGAATTGCCTTTTGCTGACTGCTTTACATGCTTCTAACAGCAAATAGTTTGGTGGAAGTTGGGCCCATTCCTTCAGGCCCAACTGGTTGGGTTGGGTTTGTAGGCGCCTGAGGTCTATTATCTTTTATGGGACTGAGATCTAAATTTTGTCCAAAACGTTGACATTGTTGTCCTAAAACCACGCTGTACCAGTTTTTTGTTGTTGTTGTTGTTTTTTGTATGCTTAGGGTTATTTTTATTTCTTCTCTGCAGATAACACTATCTGATCAGCTTCATCCAGTATCTCAACAAGGACTTTGTTTTGTCTTGAGGGCCAGTTGGAAAGTTTTTACCGAAACATGTCAATCTCTGAGGCACAAATCTGGACAACTGGATGTGATCACTGTGGAACTGTCTGCAAGCGTTAACCAGCTGCTGCTTTAAAATATAACTGCCTCTGTTTACCTGTTTACTGCTTTTGTTTTGATTTGTTTTCAAGAAGTATCCAGTCGTGACATTGTCGCCGTTATCATCTGGAGGTGTGCAGCAATTGGCTTGGTTTGGCTGTGGATTATAATCAGTGCCAAAAGTGATTGTGATCTGACATATTAATTTTGTTAGTAATTATCCAAGTCAGGACGCCGTCTGTTTATTGTGAAATAATACCCAAAATAGTTTTCAGTCTCATTTATTATTTCATTGGAATTTTTGGAAATTTCAATTCAAGAGGGAATCTGAAAATAAAAATAAATATGTATCTGTTTGGAAGAAAACTGGTTCTGGTTATATAAATACGGTACAGTTGATATTTTACATATGATTTATATATCATTCATTGATCAGGCTTACCTAGTTTAGATAAAGTACCAAATTTAAGTTTGAAAAATGTACATACCTTTAATCTCTTCTGTGTTTCTTTAGGATCATTTTTGTAATCCTGTGCAATCTAAAAAAAAAGAGACAAACTTAGCCCAATTTAATGTCAGTGAACAAAAATATTCTCACGATTTCGATTTTATACATTTTTTTTGTTCCAACGTTTCATTAAGTTACTGCAGTTTTCAGCTGGAACTGAAAACAAGTGAGTTATAACTGGACATCCTTAGTTTGTTGATTTTTGTTGCTATTTTTCCCTTCTTCTTCTGCCACTTCTTCTTTTTCTTCTCCTCCTCTTGTCTAACCTTTCCTGTCTTCCTCCTTTCCCTCTTCTTGAATCTGGTGACCTCCACTCCCCAGCGGCCATTTGACTAAGTGGGAACTTGTATCAGAAATATAAAATCAACAAGCCAGACACAAGACAAGCGGGGGGTTGAAACTGCTGTGCAGAGATAAGAGACCAGCTAGAGTCACTCCTCATCACACACACACACACACACGCACGCACGCACGCACACACACACACACACACAGTCAGATGCATGTGTGGCAGCAGGTAATTGCGGCTCTGCTTTGGCGGACAGGAATTACACCAGAGGGGGATTGAATTTCAGGGACCTCCCTCAGGCTCTGCATGCGTCCTTCCATTACACTGTTATTTTGCAGGGGGGATGATGAACTTATCATCGTGATGTGACACTTGGGAGATGCAATACAAACAGGAACATTCACAAGCGGTATATGTGATTATAGAAATGTTCACTCCACTAAATTCTTTGCAGGGAGGAAACTCGGGCAGCGAAAGGTGGATGGGATGAGAGTTTTTTTTTTTTTTTCTTCTTCTTGCTACATGTGGGAGAATAGGAAAGAATTGAAATACCTGGAAATGGATAAAAACCCAAAACCTTGCCAGTTGATGGGAGTGCAGCCTCTCCACATGCAACACGATGAGAAACGCCTCCAGAGTGTGATTGCTCTTTAACGAGACTCATGTTTACACGCACGCAGAGGAGAGTGAGCCTGTACGTGTGGCTGCGTCACGGCGCTTTTCTTGAATAATGTCAAAATAATCGTTGGGATTTAGTTACAGGCTCAGGCTCGAAGCGACCCAGACCCAAACGATCAGAGCTTAAAAATGTTTCGGCAGCTCGTCTCTTGCTGCTCAATCAACTCGATGAACTTTAATACGAAAGATCATCCAACTTCTGATCATTTGGTGTTTTTGTGTGTTTTTTTTAATTTTTTTATTCAAACCAACGAGAGCATTTGGACAAAGTTCATAGGTGTCTACGAAATACAAGCAGAACCAATATGAAATACAAATCTGTGTACAGTTTTTTCTCGCTAAATAAGGGGTGAAAATTTGTTGAGAAAAATCACAATACAAAATAAACTAAATTTCAAGAGGGAATCTGATGCAACAGTTTCCAGCTCATCATGCCAGTATTGATCCAATATTGATACTTTCAATACTTTGGCTCAACCTGCCCTCCTCTATTGGACTTTATACAAGTCTCACAGACGGCGAAAGTTTCCGGTGAGAGGAATAAAGGCTTGCAAACAGCAGTCCAACAAGCAAAAGGATAAGGACAGAAGCAACCTCCTTGTTAGTCGAGGCAGACGTGACCAGAAATACCTGGGAAACAAATAAATCTCGGTGGATCAGGCAGTTTTATGGAGCGTGGCGTCTCTGGATACGGCCTGTGGTGATGTTTGATTGGAAAAAGATGACAGTGTTTGCATGGAAGAACACCGGTCCATCATGAAACAATGGGAGACTATGTGACAAACGGATATCCGGCGTTATCATCGGCGATATTTATTGAATGAGTGTCACTCTGCTCGCAGGTGTATGCGTGTGCATTCATGTCGGCGCTGACGCCCCGCAGTCTTTGTCCGTCGGAGTGACTGAATGTTGATTGTTTTTGTGTCGTGTGGGTTTATTGGGACCATATTTCAGAAGATCTGCTGTGTGATGGTACAGGTAAAATGGCATAAAACAAAAAAGAAAACACAATTTGGTGCCAAAACGTCTGAATTTACTCAACATTTGCAGTCGTTATGTCTGGCTCATCTCCAGTACGTCTCTTTTCTGCAGTCTTGCTTTTTTGCCCAACACAAACAACGTCGACCGTACTATGATTCTGATTGAATTTATTTGCTTGCTAAGAAAGTCACCAAATTAACCAAGTGAGTGTTAGTGTAATATGCACAGGTCTATTTACAAGCTGGGGCATCTCAACCAGCCTTTGATTTGTACGGTAAGAGCTGAATAGCTTGTTTTTCTCGATTAATGCGTGCGTTTTTTCTCACAGACAGTGTTGACCTGCAGGTCATGTTTTATTTTTCAAAATGTAAATGAAACTGGGATGATTTGGAGGAGTGTTAAAAAATAAAACCCCAGACTGATCAGGTCAGCTTAAAGACAGGCTTGTTTAAGACTGAAACTTATAGTTCGATTTCCATTCAGGTGAGTTTTAGATGGCGGTGACGATACCTCAGGGGGTAAAGAATTTCCTGTTGAATTGTAACGTTAGAGGCCAAAACATTTGCCCTTTAGTGTTGTAATCTTGTATTTTTGTTCCCAGAAGTTTTAGGTTTCTTGTTAAAAATGGGCATTTGACAAGAGCGGACACTAGAGAAAGAGAATAATGTGATGAAACTGTATTTATTCAGTCAAAGCTTTAAGTTTGTTTGCAGAAGGTGATTTATTTTCACTTCTCTGTTTCCATGATGCTACAGAATCTAAAGTTTAGGCGAAAAATGTTGTTTCCGTCTGCTGGTAAAATGTACATATGCACGTGTGTCCTTATGTTTAACAAAGCAAAGACAGCTTAAAACGAAGCTGAAAAGAAATTCTGGCATTGAAATAAGCTGAAAATATCAACGCTGTCTTTGAAAATGTTGGACTGAATATTTTTGTTTTATGAGTCTGAATTTTTGTTTGTCAGGTAAGAGACACAACTTAATACCAGGTTTGCAAAAAAAATATTTGTTTTATTCGTATTTTCATCATAAATAAATCTCCATGATCAATAGAAAACGCTTTACTGGCAGTGGGTATCTCAGCTCTGCAATCTTTCAGGTTGGAAGGTCTCCTTACCATCACCCTAATCTGTAAGTCTCTCCACAAATTCCTTTGCTAATCAGAAGAAACATGCTGACCAATAAAAAGCCTGAAGCTGCAGGCTGAACTGTAGGTCGCCTTAAGAGTTTTATTGTTTCATGTTTTGGGAAAGAACTGAACATATTTCCTCTGATCACTTCTAACAACCTTCTGGCACATCAGGCAGATTATGTTTTATGAATCTTTGGCAGCTCGGGTATTTAACGTGCAAGGACGGTTTGAGCTGAACTTCGCCTCAAGACGAAGCTCAGCTCAGTCCTCTAAACATTCAGCTCTTAGGTTATTTTCTCAATACAGCATGAGAAGACGTTTTAAAAACCGCGTGTGATTTGTTTTCATCTGTTGCGTTTAATCGTTTTCGTGTCGTTTGCCTGTCAGGATGAGAAACAGAGGGAGAGAGAGAGAGAGAGAGAGATGCGGCAGGGTTTTGATTACAGCCGGTTCTGCAGAAAAACATGTTTTGCCAGTGTGATGCAGTTTATTGGAAGTGTTTATTTTATTAATGGCAGTAATTTGCTGCTCATGTTACAGTGTTTCAGGCTACGGGCGCGCAGCCGCTTAATACGACCCGCAACCCGGGTTCAGCGCCGCATTTAGACGTTATTACCGAACGCCGTGTGCTCTGTGCTGCAAATCATCATCACACCGGCCACTACCGCTCTGCTCTCTTGTTTTGGTTGCTTTCTCCCCCCCGCCCAAAGATGAGTGCATATCTAATTTGCACAAATGTTTTCGTCACGCAACACTTTAACTTCCGCAATAACATGCATTTTTCTTCATTCGTCCTGCAGAATGAGAGATTTTTCATTAAGAGTTTTTTCCTGTTGCTCCCGTCATCCGAGCTCAGCCTCTCAAAGTGCACGAAGGTGATATTAATAAAACAACTTACGTGAAATATATGTATAAAAAAAGAAAATGATAAAAGAAACAAACTGTATGAATCGTGCAAAGGAGAACATTTCCTCCCACAGCCTTATGCAGATGGTTATTTGTTTTATCGCTTTGAGACATTTCTATTGTAATTTTCACAAAGAAAATTAAACAGAGAGCAGAAAACAAAGAAGCGCCCTGGTGTAAGGCTGAAAAAATTAATCGGATTACTTGTGATGAATCAACTATTGAAATAATCCTCGACCAGTTTAGTAATCGATGAATCATTACCTGAAGTATAAACACCCCAAAAAGGGTAAAGTGCTGAAAGAACATCGCATTCAGAGCAGTAATTAAGCTCAAGTTGTACAAGAACATGTCTTAAGCAATAAATCTGCAGAATGTACAAATTTCTTCTATCCGATCGATCGATCATCAGAATAAACAACCGATAACCGAAATAATAGTTGCAGCTCCACTCTGGTATTGAACAGCCCAAAAACAGACAGCTGGCCATGTCTCTTCTTCTTCAGTTCTTGTCGTTGAGGGTTTTTTTCAGGCCCGTTTTAACGTGCTGGCTGCACCGCGCCGTTTTTCAGCCTTTGTTTGAACAGTCGTGTTGACAGAGGACGCCTGGTTATGTAAAGCGGCATCCCAGCGGATGCGGCATTTATGCCAGAGAGCTGGTAGATTCAACTGGTCAGCTGCATCAGCACTCATTTGTTATGCGTCACTTAGTTAAAAGGAAAACGCTTTCGGCCTTTAAACAACGCATCCAAGGAGCGGAGAGTTTTCCTGCAGGGCCTCGTTGCATGTTTTACATACATGCTGAAAAAAAAAAAGACTTTGCATGGAAAAGACCTAAATAAATTGCAAGTCGGAGAGTTTTGAACTGACGGTGAGTTGCCCGACTGTTTGGAACGGGCACAAAACGTGTGTGGTGGATCCTCATGGTGGCGACATGTCTGGCCGGTCCAACAAACACATCGACTGATCGCATGGCAAATTAAAACCAGCTCAATAATTTCCATCTGCCTGATTTATCGTTTTTCTCTTTTCTCTCCTTCTACCAAAGATGGAATGATAAAAGTCTTCAGTCTGGTGTTTTAGTCTCAACTATCCCTTTGTTGAAAGATAATTTTGTTTACAGTGACTTCACAATTTATTTCATTTGTTGTTTCCTTTATTTATTTTTGGATATTTCAAATGTCTTCCAGCTCCAGTGTTCAAAGGTTCATTAGCACTTAAAGTTTATTGATCTTTGAGAAAACGTTCTTGGATTATGTCGGAGAAAATTTCGTTTTTAGCCTCATTTCATTTTTGATGGAACCTACGACGGTCTTTACCATTTATTTACTGATTATAGGTGTCAAGGTGTGTTTTTTTCCATTAAATAAGTTTCCAGATAATATTTAGATGAGAGCAGAAGAGAACTGAAGACATCTTGAGTCAAATGCCTGATCTGGACATTGTCTTAAAGGACTGATGTGTGAAATGTAGCTGTGCCCTTGTTTGAACCTGCGCTGATGAGTAACTGACAGAGAAGAACTAGAAGTTTCTCCTGCTCTCTTTCCTGCCATAAATCATCCCCTCCAAGAGGTGAGGGACGGTTCATGGGGTTGGGGTCAGGAATAGAGATAAGATCAGTCTTTGCCTTGCTGTGACTGTATAACCATGTGTGTCGCTCAGGGCTCTTCTCCTGACTGTGCTCAGTGAGATGGGTCTTCAAACACTTTTGCCTTCGAATAAAGAAACTTAAAGACGAAGATTCATCTTTCTCAGATCTACGACAATCATTATCCCATTACTAAAGTCAGTGTTGTTGTTTATTGCAATAAGTTGTGGGACGATTTATTGTCCAGCAAAATGTCATTGTGACAGGCCTTGTGCTGCGTGGAGGAGACTGGCTCCCAGTTTAGAAGAGGCACACACACCTCCAAATCGTACCTAGGTTAGTTGACGAAACAATGCTGCTTGTTTTCACCTTTTGTATTTGTCATGGCATTGCGTTGAGTGATGTGTGCACAACCTGTAGATTCTTGGTGACCAACCAGATGACAATATGCTTTATCACTTATTATATTGGGGTTATGACCAACTTGGAACCCACACCGCTCTGTGAGTCAGCTCCCAAGGGATTCCAGATGTTTCCGCTGAAGTCGCCTCTCGTCTCTATTCCGCATCGACGCGAGTCAGTCTTTGGCATCTGTGACCTCAATCGAGTCCTCAATGTTCACGTTCAAATAACAGAACAAACGTTTTTCCCCCCTGAGGTCACAAGATGCGACTACTTTGAACTTCATCAATCTGACAGCAAACTTTGCCAACCTGTCAGTAACAACGAGGCTAAAAATAACTTCCTCTGTCATCATTATGACTCGTCTCCTGTGTCAGCTGCTTTGAACGCTGGGCATCGGTGGAAATGACCTGAGAACAGTTTTAGTGTTTGCTGACGGTTGTGACATAGTTTAGTTTAGATGCTCCAGATTTGATTTTATGGCTCGGTTTTCAGTGTACATCCATTAGACTTTGGTCAGAGGCGTCTTATCTAGCGGAGCTAGCCCTCAGGTGCAGGTGGGTAAATAAGGAAAGGGGACTGCGAGGAAAGTACAGAAAAAAGCAAACCTTTTACCTGATTTACAAAACCTCCAGGTATAGTGCTTTAAAACATGTTTTATATATCTGTATGACTTTGCAAAACAAAATCGTTGATCACTGGGTAATTAAAAAATTTAAGTAGTAAACAGTTCTCCTTGCAGGATGACACTGATCCATGTTAGCACATTGTTTTCATCGTCGCAATGTAAATAATTTTTAATTAATGTACAAAAATGTCTAAAAACGTGTTTTTACTTTGTCTTCATGGACTATTTTGTGTAGGTTTTTCCACAATCTTCACAAGAGACTCTTGAGTTACTTTTAGAAGACACATAAACAAATCTGTCAAGAGCTGTGAACACTTATATTTGTAGGAATGGCGGCTTTAGACACTTTTGTCCATATTCCCTTGAATTGCACACATGCACTCAGAAACAAGGAGATTTAAAAACCAAATGAAGCAGTCAGAGGCCAGCAAGGAGCAACGAATAAGTAAAAAGACAAAAATGTTTCAATGGACCGTCCCTCCACAAAGAACGACGAGTGGACTTCAGATCCAGAACGTCAGCTGCAGAAACGCTCACTGCGGTCTGCAGCATTAACAAATCAGCAGGTTGTGATTGATCCTCTTCAGAGGAAGCCTCCCTCTGCCCTCTACTTTGTCGACATGATTATTAACTCTATATCCTCTCAGTGCCGACGTGATTTCCCCCCACGCTCTCCGGCAACAAAAGAGAGGAGCGCTATACTGAAAAACATAAATAAAATATGTCTATCAAAATGTTTAAACTCCCCTTTACCTCATTCCTGGACACCATATTGGAAAGGCAGCACGAGCTCGTGCCTTCGTTTTTCGGACTAACGTTATCCCTCGGACCAAATCTATTCTGTTTAGATGAGCAGACGAGAGGCTTTTTCAACACTCGTACATCAGAGCTGGGGAATGAGCAGGAACATTCCTGCTGCTCGGCGCTTTCCCCTCACAGCTGGGAGTCAAGTTTCCCTGAAGTCACTAAAGAGACATTCAAAGATGGCTAACCTAATAACAGCGGAGCTGTGAGAACCGCCATTTGTCAACGGCGCAGTATTTCATTACCCCTGGACGCTTGTCTGCTGTTGGCATAACTCATACGCATGCGACCCAAACCTGCCAGCCGACACTAATGAGAGAAATGTAGACGGATGAGCCGAGAGCCGGAGCAGCAAAGTCCTTTATTGGGACATCAACTGTTTTCTGCAGACGACAAAAAGGAATGACACCCGGTGAATTTGATTGTATTTGACACTTTTGCCCTTGCGTTATCACTTAATGGATTGATTGAAAGTTTTATTTTCCCCATTTTGCAGGAATATCTGTCTTTGGCTTTGCTGGGGAAAAAAATCGACTCGTCCGCTGTTACTGGTGTCCGTTTCATTTACATTCTGAAAGTTCAGAGTTGCGACGCTCCGCGCGACGCGGCCTCCCGCTCTGCACACACCAGTGGACTGTGCGATTCCTGAGAGGTCGCCTCTTCCTTTCGCCCATCGATTTTCTCCAACAGCTTGTGGTCTAATTGCCCTTATCAAAAGCACGGCCTGCTTAATGATGACTGCCTTTAATCGCCCGCTCCCTTGCCAGCAGCTACTGACATTTACTACAATTAATTAATGCGCAGACAACGGGGAGTTGGGCTTCTGTTTTGGCTAAAAGCACCGTTTTAGTTACATAACAAACCCCCAAGTCTCAAAGTTGGGTTAGAAAACGATTCCTCCTCCACAGGCTGAATTAAGATGCTTCATTCTTACTTAAATGCTGGGTTTAAAAAAACAAACCAAAACAGCAGGCGTCCGGTTGCCAGGTTAGCTCTTCGTGTTTACGTCCTGAGAATTCAGGCTTTAATCATCCTCACTTATCACCCGATTGATTGATTCCTTCTGGGCGGGTAAAGCCGGTGACATGTTTCTGTTGACGTCTTCTGCTCAGAACAACAAGATTCCAATCAGGTCCGAAAGGATTTCACCTCGTTTGTGAAAATCCAAACGCGCTGTCACAGATTACGCTGAGTCGCGATATCAAAACTAAGTTTGTGACTTTGACCCCAAGGCAAGTGCCTGGTAGTAACCTCTGGTCCTGAAACTGGAATGCTAATCCCAGATTAGCTGCTGAACTCCCAGACTGTTTCATAAAATCTGTGCAGAGGGAGAAATCACACACAATAGTGTACGAGTATGTACGCGCCCTCGTTTATTTCCAAGAATTACACTAACAAAAACAAAAAACAAATACAATCTAGGTGCAAATCACAAACCATTGTGTTTTGGAAGATCCCGCCCAGCCTCACAATGGGAGAGGGCAGAAGCGACACCTGGACTGTTGCCTTGACGAATTCATGCATGTTTGAGAAATCCTTAAATCTCCTGATCCTAAACCGCTTAGTCATACAAAGCTGAGGTCCGTCTCCCCACATATGACCAAATATGGCCAAAAATCTACTGAAGACAGAGAGCAAGGAAAGCTTTTATAAGAACCTTAAAATCAACACTTCTATCATAGGTGACATTCTTAAAGTTATTCTCCACCGCTCTGAAAAACAACGCTGACACTGTTGAACTGAAACTACTATGAGAGATGTTTTCAAAAAGCTGCACTTTTAAGTCGCACCGCAGTGGGAAGATCCTGATTTTTTTCTTCTTCCCCGGTTTCAGTAGTGATTAATGCATCAACCCCCAGTATTCTTGAAAACGACATTTTCAGCTTCCTGGCTGTGTTTTTTTCCCGCCGCTATTTGTTCCACCAAACTCCTTTTACGGGTTTGCCACTGTTTACAAGTCTCATGACTGGCGCTCATTACATGCTCTGCCTTCAACGTGCTCTCTGAGAGTTTTACGGCCCTCTCTACGTGAGATCCAAACATACGTTCCCGGCGGGGCCGGAGCGTTCACCTCCCTGGGCCGTCTGTACCAAATGGCAATTTACAATTCACATCTGTCGCTCCTCGGCTTGTGCAAGTGACACAAATGTCGTGAGCAAGCTTCCTTTCTGGGACTCGCAACTCCAAATTGAACGCAGATGTTATGGTCGGGCTGCCAAATGCAACACAGATGCTGTCGGAGTTTGATTGCCTGCTAAAAGAAGCAATCACATGCCACAATGCGTCTTATATCCCTCCAAGCGACCGTCGCCCGGCTCTGCCAAGCAACAGAGAGCAGGGAGGAGACAAGTGATTGAAAATTGTGATCAAACTTCGACGTGAGAAAAAATGCAAAATGAGGTTTAATAGTTACAAAAATCAGAACAGAAATTTGATGTATCAAGTGCAGCGCCTTGCAGAGGTATTAAATTGGGCTTTGATGGAAAATTGACTTTTTTTGAGCCTTACATCCTTCGCTCCCTCATGAAAAACATACCTGGAGTGTTGTTTTGATTCTTTCATGCGTGTTCGAGGAGTCCGAGGCTCTCCCATGGCAACCATTCAAAGCGCTGCCTTGGAGCTGCTGTCTCCTACAGAACGCCCCTCTCTCACCACTTCCCCACTCGGCTCCTTCAGACTAGTGGCAGCGGCAATCAGCCAACACCTGGTGGAACTGGAGCTCTGCTGAGCTCATCAGAGAAACTACTTCTCAGTCCAACGCTCCTGAGAACGGATGTGAACGGCATCATAATGCGATGGCGTCCTGAAGGAGGCATGTCAGAAAGAGCAGGAGCTTCTTAAAGAGACAGGCCCAATTTCAAAGTACTAAATTATGAAGTGAAATTTCTTTGTCATGTCATATATATATACATATATATATATATAAATAGCATTTTTATAACAACTCATGGTAACATAATTACTAGGTTATGTTCGTTCTGCATTTCCGTGACTGCTAAAAGCTAGTCTTATTTTTATTAGTCTTATGCCATACATACTATTTTCTGAGAAACATAAAATTAAAATATCGAATTTTGGGTTTTCATGATCGGTAAAATCAGCAGAAAAAGACAGAAAACACTTCACTGTGTGTGTAATGAAACTATATCATCTGCAAGTCTCAGTTTCTCGACTATAATTCACATTTTCACTGATATTCTGTAACTCGCTGTGATGCACCTGTGCGCCTCAAAACAGGGAAAATGCAGCCAAGGCGTCAAGTGAGGCTGTTGCCCACAACTGTCTGTTTGATGTTTTGGAGCCAAATTGGGGTCTTTGATGTTGCAGGGGTCCACTTTAGAACATACTTGGTTTGAAAGCTCTCAGCAAACAGTAGGAGGTAAGAAACAACTAAAAATTATGATTAACCTTGAATCATCCAATTTCTCTTCTACTTGTTTTTGTGATTTCATCAGAAAACAGACAGAAAAGAAATGTGTGTGTGTGTTTTTTTTTCCAGAGCCAGAGAAGCCCAGGTAAATGAAGAAACTCTTCAATGTGTGCTGGGTAAATACAAGCAATGCCAGTCCTAAAACATTTTTACAATGTGGAACCTTTAAGTCGACTGGATGCAGTTTGGTGTTTGGGGTTGAATCTTTGATCTCACAGCGTCCAAGCAGCAATTACAATCACTTTGGTTTGCTTTGAATTTATGAAAGAAAATTTTTATGAGCACATTCATAGACACCGTGTTTATAATACACGTTTCTCATCAGGACGAAGCTGTGGAAAGACAACAGGTTTTGTTATCTGTCGTTTTGACTGGCACTGTCCACAAAAAATCCTGTCGTGAACTTTTTTTTTTTTACCCGTTTATTTATATAATGGTAACGATGACATGTTCAGTTTAAACATTGATTGGTCAAATGCCACCATCAGAATCCTCCAACAAACACATCAAATATATTCTGATCAAAGTTCCGCTCAGTTCTGGTCAAAAGCAGAACTAAACCGGTGGGTTTTTAGCACTGACTTAAAGGCGCTCAGTGTTTCAGCTGTTTTGCAGTTTTCTGGGAGTTTGTTCCAGATCTGTGGTGCATAAAAGCTGAATGCTGCTTCTCCTGGTGTGGTTCTGGTTCTGGTGAACCAGAAGACCTGAGGGGTCTGGAAGGTTGATACAGCAACATCAGATCTTTAAGGTATTGTTGTGCTGAGCTGTTCAGTGATTTATAAACTAACAACAGTGTCTTAAAGGTTGTTCTCTGAGCTGCAGGAAGCCAATGAAAGAACTGTAGATCTGCGGTGATGTGCTCCATCTTCCTGGTTTTAGTGAGAACACCAGCAGCAGCGTTCTGGATCAGCTGCAGCTGGAAGATTCATTTTTCAGGCAGACCTGTGGATCGATGCAACTAAAGATGACTTTTTCTGCATCCTGCTGGGACATTAGTCCTTTAAGCCTCGAAGCGTCCTTCAGGTGATAGAAGTGTGACTTTGTAACTGTCTTTTTGTGATGCTGAAAGTTTCAGGTCAGAGTTCCTCACTCAAATATCATGAATGATCAGCAGTTTCTATCTATGGCGACTGAAGCAATGTGTGACTGTAGATTGTTTTTCTTGAGACCTGTCTGCAGTGATCAAAACCACAGACTGTGGCTCTAATAAATACAGTAAATAATGAAACTATTATCAATAATTCGCCTGCTGTGGCTTGAACCCACAGTTTCACAACTTCCTCCTGGTCTGCATGGGCTTACATGAACTTACGTCAACCAAAGTTTTGACATCAGGGAACATTTCTCTAACTGCAGCGGCCCAGAAGTTGGCATTGCTCTCTGAACGAGGGGTTTCCTGATCCTTCAAGCACTCGCCTCCACTGGAGGAAATCCCACAGGGCAATCTGCTGATCTTGTTCCAGCAAGGAGTTCGCCACTGCCAAAACACACAAGCTGGTTGCATGTTGCTTTGACTCTTGGCACTTCACAAAGTCAAGCAGCTGGTCTGGTGGTTGAACTCAAAACATCTGCAGAGAGACCCGCAGTAATCAGTTCGCAGCCACTTCGCTTTCAGACCCTGTCCGATCCAAAACCACACACAAAGCAGCTGCAATTAAAGAGTTTATTCATCTATATAATACAAGTCAGGAAGTTTTTTTACAAAGAAAAATTGCAAAACTTGAGCAAAGAAGGAGAGATGCTTTTAGCAAAAGTAGTTAACCCTCAAAATTACCTCCTGTTCTTTAAAATAAACAGCTGTTAAATTTGTTTGCAATGTGATGACATATTTAGCATTACAGCTTTTGTGCTTGTGGCAGATAATGCAACGAGGACAGACTGCCGGCGAGGCTCACAGCGAACCGCATGCAGGTCAGTAGCCTGCGAATGTAGAAAAGCCTTTTTTTTCCCTTCCATGATGCCTGATATTGATTTCATGGGAGGAGGGATAGCGCATTAGAGTGGAGGGATCAGAGAGGCTCGGAAAACAACGTGAGGTTGATGGTGGTGGTGGTGGAGGGTTGATGCTCAGAGCAGGTAAAGCAAAGGGAGTATGGATGTTTCTCACGTACAGATGGGTGACCGTTCTCACTCCCTTCGCTCTGCAGGACTTCAAATGGGTTGATTGGTGCATTAGGAGCTTGTTGTGGTCAGAAAGGATCAGTGGCTCATGAGGTGAAGATCAAAGGAGAAGTACATCAACCACCCGGGGTCGGTGTGATCTGGGCCTGGTGTGCGGGATGGATACGTGGCAGGAATCTTAATTCTGCAGCGGAGGAAACATGTGAGCAACTTTTGAAGCAAATGTGTTGTTAAGACAAGCTACATTGAACGAATAAGAAAAAAAATATATATATTAATGATTTAATCCCCAAAGTGTAAATTAGCTTTGTAAGGACACATGCAGCTTGAGAGGAGACAAAACACAATATTTTGTTCACAAGGAAAAGAGTTTAGCAAAAATCTTTTCCATCTTTTTCCATGAATACAATCAAGAAAAAAAAGTTTATATAATTACAATTTAAAGAATTGGTAGTCCAGGTGTGACTCGTCTGTTTTGAATTTTCACAATAAGAATAAAAGTTTCATAAAGCTGTGCTTCAAAATAATCTCTGTGCAGTATAAAAATAAATCCAGCTTGTACAGAGTAGCTAAATAAGCTAAAAAATATTCAATAGTACATAGCAATATTTCATACTTGTACCAAGAGGTGATCAAATGCAGCGTAGCTGTAAAGAAACCTGTGAAATTGCTTTTTTGTTTCCCACAAAGAAGCTACGCATCGATGCTAACTTTAGCATCCAGTCTTTATAAATGCATGTTGAAGAGAAAACCTGCAGCGTCTGGAGGATGTTCAGTCGTTCAGGATCAGCAGATCTTGTCTGTAGTGGGGGAGTTGATGGCCGCTTTTGCTCTGCCGCCTCAAACTTGTGACACGTTGGCAGATTGACAAACATTGATTCCAGGATGCATTTCTCACACGTTTGCTGAGCTTTGTCATCTGCTTTGTTTTGCTTCATGTTGAATCAGTTTCTGTTGTTCTTTTTCTGTTTTTTTTTTTTATTGTTTCCTGTCCATCTGCAGCTCAGCTTTGCCTGAAGTGCAAAGTTTAAAAAGAAACATTTATTTGTTCTTCCCAAAACAAAGTGGACATAATGGCACCGTTATAATTAGAGGCTCACATATCACGGTTGTTTTTGTGAAGCTTTCTCTGTTGCTTTGGCCTTATTGTCATGTGGAAGTGTTGTGCAAAAAAAGAGAAAATAATACAGAGATAAGCTTTTAGATTAACTATTAAGTCTTACTGCAGTTATAATAAAGCCATAATAGTGTAGCCTAAATTCATAAAATCGGTTTGTGAAAAAACATTTTAAATTTACGCAGCATGTGAAAGGATGAAGTCCTGTTTGTTGCTGTTTCTGCTTCATCCTCCTGCTGCATTTGTTTATAAGGATGGGAGCAGAAGATATATATTTTTTTACTATTTTCTCCACTGTTTGTTCAATTAAGGTGTCAATAAATATCAATAAAATATGTTTAAATGCAGTTATTGTGTGCAGAATAGCGGCACAATACAGTTAGCTAAAATAGGCATCAATAAGTAGTTTGTATCGGCACATTTATTGTTGTCAGAACAGCATCACTGAATATTGTGATAAACCTTTTGGTTAATCCTACTTGCCAAAGATTCTCATTCAGATTCGGCTTCTAGTTTTCATTGAACCATTCAAACACATAAAATGCTCTGATGTAAACTGTCCTGTTGCGTCTCTGGTTGGAGGTTTAAGGTCAGCGGCAAACTTCTGTCCTGTTTCTTCTGATTTAGTTTCTTTTTATTTTTTTTTTGTAAGGATTTAACTGAATCTTTCCAACCATTAACTATTCTAGAGGAAATACTTCCCGTTGGATCATTTCTGTCTTTTCCTTTCATCCAGCTTCATATTTCTTAGACTGCACATCCCTGAGCCCTTCATGGCTCGTCTCATCTTTGTCTCCTCCACCTACGATGCTTTCTGAGGAGTTGTGGAAACATTTAATAAAATATGACATCCCTCCGTCAGAGGCATCGTTTCAAAGCAGCTTTAATGAAATACGACACGCCCGACAGATAATCCGTCGGCGTTTCTGCCTGCCTCTCAAGCCCAATAACTGTGTTTGTGACAGGTTGCACGTTGACTTTTAATTGGATTTACAACGCGCTGTATGCCGTTCCTTTGCTTCCACGCAAAACGAGTTTTTATGACGGAAACACCACCGACATCCTCTTCTGTAACTCCTCCTGTAGGCTTGCTCTTGTTTTCCTTTTTTCGTCTTTAACTTCTCCCCCAGATGCATTTTTACAAGATTAAATACCATTCAAGAGGTTTCTCCGAGACAAAATTGCAGGTAAGGGGGGGGTAGGAAGATGGAGGAGCGGAGCGAGACGCCGGCACAAAATAAATCACGCCGTAAGAGCCTGAGGCGTCAGGGTGATTCACTGGATGATGCTGAAGTGCTGATGCAAGCCGAACACGCTGGCGTCACGAGTTTAGCATTTCAACACCAGACATGTTTCATCTGATCTTCATTAAACATGGTACTGCCAACCCATGGATGCTCTGTGAGCTGAGAAATGGCTCCTACCTCAACGTCATGATTAAAGTGCATTAACTTCTTATCATTCATTCCGTAATAATTTTCATCTGTTGTTAGATGAAAAACGCCCACTGAGGGAAAAACTCAGCGGGCGTCTCCTCAAGTTGAACTTTTGGCGGGATCAGCGACGGCCCTGACCTCGCACCAGTGCAGCGTCGAACAAACACGCAATCTTCTGCAAATAAGAATTTACTGGAGCCACAAACAAACAAACAAACAAACAAACAAAAAGCAGAATATATCTAGAAGTTTTTGCCCGAGACAGATCTGCTGCCAGAAATAATCGTGTTTAGCTCTGACTATTCCTCAAAAGCTGTCTGAACCACAAACTCCAGGGGGAGGAAAAAAGATTGTTTTGATGAGCGTTTTATGTCAGGCAAATACAATTCAAAATGAGCATGATATAAAAGTATTCGATTTGGTTATGAGAACAAAAATATGTCTTTATGCTGACTGAACGAGCGAGACAATATCCTGGAAATAATGGAGTTAGCAAAAAGTAATAACGCAGGATCCCATTTTATTACCTTACATCAAAGTTTAACCTATAAAAAAAAATTTGTGGCAGTATTATATACTGTCTCTCATTAAAACAACTCGGTTTGAGAAAAAAAAAATTAAGAAAACTTGTTACAGGCGCAAGAGACAAAAGAAAAGTGAAGTGTGATATTTTACAATATTGACTTTTATAAGCTCACTTTTGTACTATCTGCTAAAAACAATAAAGTTTTAATCAAGAGGTAGCACAGACGATGGATGATAGGGATTTAGGATTTGTGGTTTTTGTTAATTAAATAAATTACCACTGATTCTCATCAAGATTATTTTTATCAAACAAAAGAGCTGAGGTGTGACTCAATTCAAAAACATTTACAAAATATTTACGAGGTTGGTTTTGTCTAAAAATGAAAAAAGGGGTTAAGGAGAAACATGCATTATTGTTTTGTACATTTTAATCTGAGTGATTATATGCATTAGGGAAGAAGATACTGTTGTAACGTGAGAAAATAATGACAAAAGCAGAAAGACAAAGTTTTTCTGGAGGTGGCTTGTGTACCTACACAAGTGTATTTTTGTTTGAGAAATTATCTCATCAGTTAAAGACTGTATTGAATTTCGTATCTATGAAGGCAGCTTAGGTTAACGAGGGACAAGTGAACTCAACAGAGAAAGAAACCCCGGGAGAATGGGATGATGGGAAGAAGAGGAGAGAGGAACGCGGGAGAGAAAGGAAGGAGGCTAATGGAGGCCGCGGCTAATGTTTCCAGACTGTTTCTAGACGTTGAGGTTGGAGAAGGAACCAGAATCACTGGGGTTTACCGGCACAAGTGTTCTGTGGAGGAAGTACGGAGGAAAAAACTGCGGTTGATCCGAGGAGAAAGACCCTTTCTACGTCTCATAATTGTCTTTCATTGAAAATCCCCACAGCTGAAGAAACTGAAGGATCGTCATCGAGTTCCCAAAAGCCTAATTATCTCAACTCCACATTCGGGCAGATAGGAGTAAAAACAAAACATTTTTCACGGGGGTTGAATGATGGCTAAACACAAACATCATAGATTTTTAATGTAGATTTTATTGAATCACTCAATGAGTCACATGAAGCAGAAACACTAAAAACTCTTGGTTGATGATATCTGACTGCAACCAAAAATAGTTTGATCAAAAAACAAACAAACAACAAAACCTATTACAGTGAACACTTTAAGTCTGCTGTAGAGTTTGGTGGTGAAAATGATTCCCCAGGTGAGAATCATCGGGAGTCCTTAAAAAGATCTTTCACTTTCCTGTCACATTAAATATATTTCACTCTTCATCCACAATATTTCTCCTTCAAATCAAATCAGAGAAAAGAACAGAACAATGAGATAACATCATACAAAATAAAAGGTGTTGCACATATATTAATATTTGGGTTGCTCTCCAGGGGAGAAAGATTTATGAGGAGCTACTTACCTAAACTCGTCCATATCTATGAGCGAAGCATTATTTGATAAGGTTAAAATAACCAAAGTTTCACTCATGAGAAGGGACAATCGAATCTGGTTGTCAGAGAACTACGAGTGGCTAAATCTTTCCATGTACTACAGCAATGAAAGTCATTTTATCCAGTTAAAAGCCGTCAAGGCGGTTTCTGGTCGCCAGTTCGGCAGATTAGTGAGAAATCTCGAATGTGACATTCACATGTTAAAATCAGAAAGCCTTCATGGGAGCGGATGCCAAACCCATCGTGAAGGTTGTTAACCTTTAACCTTCGGGTTCAGCAACGTGCTGCGTTGTCCGTCTCACAGGCTTCACACTGAACATGTAGAATACGCAGCTCGGCTCATCCCTTCTACTTACCGTGTTGCCTCCTGTTTGAATATGACTCAGGCGAGAATGGCCTCCTTCCTTCTTCCTCCCTCAGAGTGGGAAAATTGAATTTGCAGGAATAAAGAATGGTGTTAATACTCTGATGAATCAAAGTTAGCCTCAAAGTAAATGTGCAGAAAGGTAACCAGAGCTTTTTACTGCGAGTCTCTGCCTGGAGAGGCACTTTCTTGTTTTTTTTTTTTTTTTTTCTCTGCGGTGATGGCAGATGGTTTCCATGACAGTGATGCACTTTGGAGCTGTAAATGAGGAGCTTGCACATGAACTTTTAAATATCCGACGCCCAACCATCCCTCGCTTCGAGGTAGTGAACTTTTGATTGCGTTTGTCACAGGAAGAGAAGAGATCCATTTGAATTTGTTTGTGATGATTCACTTCAGTTTCATCGGAATCTGCGCCGGCGTCTAGTGAATTACTTCTCATTCAGTTTTCCATATTGTTTATGTACGTTTGAGGATGTTGCACATTGTGACCCGTAGCAGTCCTTATAGATCAGCCATTTCCATTTATCATCATACATTAACATTTTTCTTTTACAATTGGATAAAGACGATGAAGATAAAGAAGTTACATAGTGATAATAGAAGGATTGCCATCTACTGGTTATAATATACACTCAAAACAACCTTACTGGTGGAGCCCTGGCGCACAGCACCAAGAAAGTAGAAAAATATAATTTCGCAACAAATATTCTAAAATTTTTATCAACTTAAATTTATGCATTTTTTTTTCTCAACTCCTTCCTTTTTCAGAACACTAACAAAAAGAAAGTTTCATGTTTGAGAAATCCTTGAATCTCCTGCTCATACAATAGCCCACCTGTTTACCCAAAGGCAAACAGGTATCCTCCATCTTAAAGAGACAGAGGCTAATTTCAAGGCATCAGATATGGTTATGATACAAAATCAAATTTCTTTTAAATTGTGTTTGATATATGCACTGAAGGTAATATAGTCACTTGATTGTTCCACAAATTGCACTGGAAAATACTTAATATCTCTCCCTTTAAAGCAATTGTTCTTGTCCCAGAACATTTTCTTCATCAGATTTTGAGGCGTACTTTGCCGATCTTGTCGGACCAAGATAATCTCTTGGTGAGAAAATGTCGGCTTGGGGACTCAGAGAAATGAGATACTGGGAAAAAAAAGAGATTTTTTTTTTCAGGAAAAACCATTTACCAGAGGAATGAAGGGAGCAAGAAAATGAAAAAGAATTGGAGATATAAAATGTGCTTCAGTGACTGATCGAAACCCCGAGAGGGCGAGAAGAAGGACCTTCGCTTTGTCATAAAATACAATGTTGATACCTACGGCAAAAATGTTCAACATTGAAAAGACAGCCTGCTGAAAGAATAGCTCAAACGTGCAATAGGAGTGGTCTGTTTTAAAGTCCTAAAAGAAGGAGATCAGGTTCAACAAAACGGACTCAATATGGTGGGAATAAATATGAAGGTGAAGTTTGAAAGCTAATTGTCACGACATTAAATAATCATCACCCATGTCTGCTGGTTACGTGGTTCTGTCTGTCTGCAGTAGTTGTCATTAAACCCTCCCAACAGGTGTCTGGTGAGTGATTATAACCTGAGCAAACAGGACAAGATTAATGGTGCGAAAGGCTGCAAAGGTGTTGGTGCCACAGTGTCAACGAAAAGGTTCTGAACGCTACAGATTTTCACCGTGACCTGTGGGGACAAAGTATGGGTTACAGACTCTGTTATTTCTTAGGAACAAATTCAGGAAGCACCTGGACGCTGGCGAAACCGCAGTGGATCTGAAAAGTGCAGATACGACGGTCAATGCCATGATTTAGTGACGCGTTTAATGACGCCATGGCAAATCATTTCAAAGTCTTTTCCACTTTTGCTGGGACACTGCGACACACTGAAGTGTAATCACATTGAATATTTGTACTGGTTTAAATGAGAGAAACTGGGGATAAGCTTGTTAAAGTTGTAGTGTCACCCCCTTGCCAGAAGGTGGCGCATTGCTCCGTGAGACAGAAAGGCGACGTCATCGCCCTCTCCTGCCTTATTTCTATATGTTGTCTAAGTTAACGATGGGTTAAAACCACATGAAAAAGGTTGTTCAGTGCGTATAAGAAAAACAATTAAACCTGGTGCATAAACTGCGTTTTTAACCGTGTGAAAAGTCTGAGTCGGGGCGAAGCCGCGGGCGCCATTTTGATTTCGTTTTATACTTACTTCAAGCTACTTTTTTAGTTATACAGGCTCTGTTTTGTGTAGGAGCGTTGATATGCCGTTGGGTGTGAGCAACATGGTTTTGAAGATGAACATTGATATCATTCAAACATTAACTGCTGAAGCTGCTGGGAAACACGACAGTCCCAGGCTGCTGACATGAGGAGTTTCAGCTCTGTGTTAAAAACAGTCCAGCTGTGAGTCTTAAAGGGAAATCCTGGCTAAAAGTGGAACAAAAAATGCACAAAAAGGAAATGTGTTGATGACACATTTTTAGACGAGTTATGCTGCAGCTTGAAAACACGTTTGGACCTAAATTATCCAGTGGTTAGTAACAGGTTAAATAAATCCTTGTTCTACAATGTTTGGGGGGAATCTAACCAGGTCTGCTTATTCATTTATTTTTCATTTCTTAGTAGACAAAGGTGGAGCACACAGCCCACGGCTATCTGCTGACAAATATGTTTTTATGCTGGTCTCTCTTGACCTTGCACAAGTGTTTATGATGGATGGGTGTTTTGTGCACCTCTCCTGTCTGATTTCTTTGGTGAATGGCAAACAGCCTGTACTCGTGCGGCACTTTATCAAGTCAAGAGGACTTCACAGCACCGAACACCACGTTCAGTCGTTCACCCATTCACAAACACCAGCAGGCAGAGCAGAGGGAGGGTCAACACGGGAGACAGACGGGGCGGGTGTTTGAACCGGCAACCCGCCGGTTACAGGAAAAACTGTCTTTATACAGTGAGAGAATATTGATATTTTTAAAATGGCTTTTAAAACAATGCAAATGTTAAATAAGAGCAGCTAAAGCTGCTGGAAAACTACTATTAAGTCAAATAAAACATTTTTAGGGGTCTGCATACTCATAATTTTTAAACTATATGTCATATTTCACCTTTTCAGAGCACAGAAACCTTTTGGCATGAGTTTGTACACTTTAGTGAGAGACTTTATCTTTATCCGTCTTCGTCAGACAGGGAACAGAATGAGACAAAAGCAGTTGCGGCAAACTTCATTAAAACACTTCATCATTGTTCTCTTCCACAAACCTCCAGGTTTGACAGCGGAGGTTCAACTCCGCCTGATTTGTCCAAATCAATAAGTGAGTTTAAAGATGTCTGTGTTCAGCCTGGAGCTCATTACACGGGTCGGTATTATTTACTAGCCTCGGGCTGCTCACTCCTCCGTCCCCCTCCTCCTCCTCCTACTCCTCCTCCTCCTACTTCTCCTCTTCATCCTGTTCCAGTAGAGATTTTCACACAAATTCACCACCGCAACGCGTGACCTGCTCCCACTCAGTGTCACCGACGGCTAACGCCCAAATTAAACCTGCTGTTGTTAAAATGTCTACATCCCACCGACGCACTCTGCATTATTTTACATTTCCTCTGCGGTTGCAACGTTTCGGCGAAAAGCCCTGGAATCTTAAGTGTTTGTTTTATTTCTCTCTCTCTCTCTTTTTTTATTTCTCAAACAACACAGGAGGGCAGATGAAATGGAAATAAAATCGATTGGTTATAGACACAAAGCCTGATGTCATATGGGAATTCAACACATCAAGAACAACAGAATTAGGACTCACATGAAGCGAGAAGGCAGTCGACGTGTACAGTGGCCGCTCAGACACTTTATGCATAAATTCAGCTGAACTAATTACTAGAACGACACAAAGCGACGCTCATTCCACTCTGTTTGGATCATTACGTTAATTTCATTGTGTGCTGTTCACATCATATCGCTAAAATTAGACACCTGAAAGCTTTTGAATGTGATCGTTGTTATTTGTGTTGGTATCGCTGACATTGCTTCAAAAGTCACCCCTCCCTGCTGTCATCAGCACATCAGAATGGAAAAAGTAGCTCTCGTCGTGATTTATTCGATTCCACTAATAGCTCGACCGGATGCAGGCACTAATGACTTACCTGAGGAAACAGCTGGTCCAGAACAAATCATTTCATGTGGCCCGGTCAGCCTATTGTGTAAATAGAGATGCAGGACTGTAAGTAAATGCAGGCCCAGAATTAGCTTTCCGCCTGCCTGATGTCAGCGCAGAGTAATTCAACGCTTTAACATGTGCAGACATTTTGTGAGAGTTACACAAAATAATGGCTGACTAGTAGTAGTACGGAGTCCTAACTATTTTCTGATTCGTTCAGCTAATAACTGGGTAAACACTTTGTTTTTTTTACATACGAGAACTGAGCTTCCTGCCAAAGATGGTCCGGCAAATACTGTCCAAAATACAGAAATATTATGACTTTCTGTCTTTAGACAGTAGAGGTACAGAAAAAACAGATTCAGTGTGCAAGGGGCAAAAACTTGTTTATGGCACTGTACATTACATGTTTTAGTCTATTAATAATTAAGACATATATTAAGGATTTAAGGAAAAATTTAATTTAAAGAAATATTACAACAGCCAAGCAGCATATGCCGCTTCATTCATTAGATATATTTTTTTAGTTTCTTCAGTTGTTTTTAAAATTATTTATTAATTGATGTAATTTTTTACTCCCGTTAGAATACAAAAAGTCAATTTGTTATAATTTAATTACGTGATTCATAGTTACTTTAAGGGTCTGTGATCAACGTCCGCTTCCCAGTTTAAACCGTGGCTCAGTGTTTTCCCTCTAAATGAGTCAAATCAAATGAGACAGCATAATTTTTAATTTAGGGACTCGGTGAGTAAAACTTCATCTGTTCACGGCCCTGAAGAATCGATCAGTGTCGCGGAAACAAGACGATTTGCTGTCAATTTTGGAAAAAAAATTAAAAAATACGTAAACGCAAAAGAGCTTTGCCGGAGGAGAAGGTTGTGGTTTTGCCTCCTTTCTGTTTCCTGGTATCTGTTTGACCAGTGAACGTCAGACCGCGCAGCCTCTGCCAAATGATGCAGAACGGGGCTAATTCTATTTGAGCTTCACTTCTTGAGTCAACCTTACAGCACAATTAGAGAGACACCAGAGTGACCTTTCGCTAACACAAGGGACGAAACACTGAATATCATCTTATCGTTTGATTAGACGTGACTTGGCTCTATAAGAACTCGCCTCTTTTTAGTTGTAGTGCAGTCCCATTCAGAATCTCACTGTAAAAAGTGGTGGCATAATTACTGGAAACCCAGAGGGAAAAAAAACTCTGATTCGTCTAAAAACTTGCATCTCGGTTCAGTTGAAGTGAACTCTGGTTTAGTTTGAAGGCATGCGGGGACGCAAGCAGACAGAGGACCGCTCCAAAAGCAGGAAGCGGACTATGACGCACTGCATTCTGGGTAAACAAAAGCAAAAACAAACTTGTGTGTCCAGTACTAACATGAGAAATGGCTTGTGGTGTTTGCCAAAGGCAAAAGAGAAATCCTACAACTACTACAATCTGATGCTGCTCCGTTTTTATAAAGAAGGAAGCTGTGCTCGTGTTTTCTTCTGAGGTTTTTGAGTCGCTTCCTTCAGTGGTTCTTGGTGCAGCGCCTCCACAGGCGAGGAGGGGAACAGGTTTTTCAAAGGGGTTGGATAGTTTGATGACGTGAACGTGAATCGCACCAGCTGAAAACCAAACAAATGTGGACATTTTATGTCGAATCTACCGGACTATCATGCATTTGTGCAGTTATTTGTTCATCCTTTCTGGTGAAGGTTTTCGAAAACTGTCTTGTGGAGAGCAAAACCATTTCCTAATGCAACAAAACCCTATTTTTAAACTACAAACTTTCCACTTACTTCAATAAACTTAGGTTAATGGCAACAGCTGCAAAGTCATGCAGTGTCAACACAAAAGCTATCCGGTTCCAAACATGTGAGACGACAACAAACCAGAAGCGCCCTCAGAGACTTTGGAGGAGTACGCTAAAAGTATTTTCCACTGCTACAGACGTTCCCACAGATTGCTGCTCCGAGCCCCAAAGGGATGATCAACATCTCTCTCTCTCCTTTACAGAAAGGAGCAGAGTGGAGAAATGCTTCCTAAATCCATCTGTCAGTATATTTCTGGTCTTCACTGGCTAATTCAGCTGCTCTTTGAGTGAATCTTCTCTTTCGGTGGGTTATTTCACCTGGAAGGGGATGCAAACAAGTTTAAGTAAAATAAATCATAAAAGAAACTCAGCTGTAGTGTGGAGTGAAGCCAACAAAAAAGTGTAACAGTACAGCACAAACTCTAACCAGACAGTAGCCTCTCTGGCCTCTTTCTGATAAATTACTCATAATTATTGTTCATCCTCTGGACTTCGCAGAGCTGCAAAGGCGTAAGAGATTTGATCAGTTAAACTCAATCTTTCTCTCGCTGAGTAGAATTGTACTGAAGGAATAAATTAATCTGAAAAAAGAAAAGTTAGTCTTTTATGTTGCATTGCACGATTTCTCATTGAACATAAGTAATGAGCAAAACAACTAGAGAATTAACCACGAAACCAAATCTAGAAGCAGCTGGAAGAAAACACTAACCCGGGGTGCATCCTGACACTAATCCTGCACAACTTTACACTCCATCCTACTGATGTTTTCATTGCCTTCATGATTCTCTTTGCTCAAAATGGTTTCATAATAAACAAATCAGCTGGACTCTGTTAACCAATTCAGCGATGGGTTTCATCGCTGAATGTCTTAGATTTTCATTTGCAACGAATTAAAAACATGCATAATCCCTCCGCTTCACGATTCTGACCATGAGAGGGTCTGAGTAGTTCTCCAAGGTTCTTTATGCATGCATGATGTTCATGTGGTTGTTCTTGAAAGCAGCGACGGAGAACAGGAGAAATTTGATGAAAGTAGTTCACGCTGAGCGATAAACACGATTGCATCATCACACAGCAGCCAGCGCCAAGTTCATTTCTTCCATTTGACAAAACTTTATAAAATTTTAAATTTTTTTTCCCCCCCAACTTTTGAAATACAAAAAGGTTGTTTCAGGGTAAAACTTTCTACGAGGCAGATTGTATGAAACTCATGACTGCGACATTGATCTGAATGAGGCTATAAAACAAAATTAAAATCACACAAAAGAAGTAAACAAGTACAAATACTAATTCACGTCATATTTTATGTAAACTCAAAGTTTAGATCATAAACTTGGGATTTCTTTGTAGTTAAATTAACTCATACAAGCGATGCTACCACAAAGAGAAAAGATTTCAGCAAAATGTAGTAAAACATAATTAATGCCAGTATACATAGTAGTAGTTTAGGAGAGCCTTGCAGAGCATTGTGCTTTTGGAAAACAAATAATATTTCAACAATTTGAAAAAAAATGGATGATTCGCTTCTTTCTTTTTTTTTGGTTCCAAAAAAAGTGACCTTCCATCTTTTCAACATCACTTCTTCATCACAGATAAGATGCAGAAAACAATAAATGTCGTTGGACCTCGGTGTGAAATGGTTTTCCAGTAGAGGTAAGTGGTTTGAATAATAATCAGAGAGACTTCAGTTGCCTGGTTACTCTCACATAAAATCAGAATTTATTTCTTACTTCTTTTTGGGTGGAGGGGAAAGAAAACAGATTTTTGACCCCCGGGGATTTTGTGCCTCCCAGTAGTTTGATTATTCCAGTGAAACTCAAACGCTGGAGAAGAAAAACAACTCCTCTGTCAAAGAGGGATAACAACTTGTTTTAAATGTGTCGAAACAAAAGCATCTGCTTCGATTTTATGTTTTATGGAGCACAAATGTTATTTTCAAATCCTAAAAGGAAAGATCCTTTGGTGGACTTTATGGCTGATCTAATCTCACAATTAAATCACTTTCTTTGAACTTTACTGTCTCATCATTTCATCATAAACAAATCAGTCAATGGAGCGCACAAAATGATGAACGAAATCAAATGTAGAAAGTGAAAAACATGCAGAAGCCATAATTGTCCATTTAATTGACTTTCAGGGCGTATAAGTCATTTCAAAATGTTTGTTTCTGAAGCAAGAGGAGCCAGTTGAGTCAAGCCCACAAAGTTTTATGTCTTGTCAATAAAATGTAGGGAGAACCCTTCAGCTCGTTGGAAACGTCGCATCAAGAACATTCTGTGAAAAACAGAAAAGAGAGAACTAATTTCTGCTATTTTAACTTCCCTTCAATGTAAAATTCAGAACAGAGTCCAAGATTCTCCTTTCCACATATCACCTTCTTGAAATAAAGTTATTTTTTCCCCCAAACTGAGTCTCCTGCCTGATTCATCTTTTGGTCGTTATTTTACTTCATCTCTGATTGGTCCGAATGCTCCTGATGGAGCGCTTCGCTCTCAGACTGCAGGTTCACTGGTGGATAAACACATTTTAAAAAGTAGAAGGGGAACTAGCTATCTCTGCTGTGGAACCGGAAGCAAACAACATCTTTACTTTGGAAATTGTGACATTTAAGTTTTTTGTTGTTGTTCCTTCTAAATTGATATATGCTGTTGTTGTGAAAACCAATTCTTCGCAGCGTTTCAGGGCCTGAAACAGTGAAGTGGTCATGTGGAGAAAGTGATGAAAGAAGCTCTCTGGGGGCGTTCTCTGGCATTACCTCCAATGTAATTAACATTTTAGGAAACGCTGGGGTTCCTAAAACCCCAGGGCAGGTGGAGATGCATCAACATCGCCACCTCTTGTTGATGAAGAAAATAAATGTAGATTAACAAGATTCAGCAGAAGCATCCCTTCTCTGAAAACACGCGATTACAGTCTGGTTGGTTGTACTGCAATAACAGACATTGTCAGCTTTTTGGCTTTGTTGATTTGGGCTTAGTGCACAAGAGAGAAAACACAGTTGTTATGAAATCAGCGTCAAAAGGATTTTTTTTCCCTAAATATAATCAAGACTTTGCAAGTTTGTTTCCAGTGAATATTAACAGTTTAACGCTAACGCGCTAACATGAGTCACTCCTTATGGGAGAAAAAGGTCCAAATCATACCAGATTATCAAAAAATATAAAATAATAAGGTTCACGCAAATACAATACAATATTGACAAATTCATATTCAGCTTTCACACATTCAAGGCAAGTTTTGAATTTAGTTTTTTTTTTTTTTTTTTTTAGCCTTTTTTTTTAACAGAGTAATTTGGTTGCAAAAACGTTTTCATTAAATGAAACATGTTCCATGTCAGTGACAAAGAAAATACTAGTTTCAACTCTGTCGGGAGAAACTCGACCCTTGCGTTGCTGTAGCCGTGCTAAAGTGTTTTAGCGTTCAGACAAAATGGCTCCTCAGCCTTTCTGCCTTCAAAGATCGTTCCTCTCAGTTTCTTCCTCTTTGAGAAAGCCCCAAAAGAGAACGATTTCAACATCATTTCTTAATCCTTGTATCCTATGAGAGGTGCCGTAAGTCAGGAAGACTCTGTTTCAGATCATTTTGACATGAAACGGCAGGTTCAGATTCAAAAGCCCAACTCCTTCCTGGTGGATTAGAGCCATCATGAATGCATCAAAGCTTAAACTATTCTTGGTAATGTTCACCTTGGCTTAAATGTGATGCACCATTGATGTGTGCAGACATTAACCTCGACCTCTCTGTGACCCTGAACAGTAAAATAATGGAACCGAAAGCTGAACTTAATCAAGAAAATAATAGTGATAAAAAAAACATGTTTCCACAATTTACTTTCAGTTACGTTTAATTACCACAATCTAGTTAATTTATCGATAATTGTACATAGAAATTTATAACACTCGATGTGTTCACAAGATCGAAAAACTGAAAAACAAAGTCAGCTCAGCTGACAATGTGTGATGTGGCGCCTCGGAACCAGAGGAAGGTGATACTGGGAATTTTGGTATCGATCCAAGTAAACGCAGGGCCAGAATCGTTGATATCGATACCAGTACCAATACTTTATCATATTTAACTCTTCATAGATCCAACAGATCCAGAAGACGTGGGATAGAATTTCGCCAAACATTTCACTTGACGAAATTAACACACCACAACAAATGCTGTAAACAGTTTCATCTTTTTACATGATTGTCGTTAAATATCAATTGGTTTCGATATTAGGATCGATCTGCCCTCCTCTATTAGGACGACCGCACCACATCAGTGACCAAATGAATCCTGGTTGAGTGGAGGAGTTGGAAACCTCTCTGTATGTAAGTCTCACCTAATGCCAGCTTGGGTAACTTTCTTCCTGCCACTCTTTGGCTACAATCTGTCAACCCCCCCCCACATTGTTACGCGGTGAAAGATTTCTTATCATGAAAGCTAATTTAAAAGCAATCCCTCCTCTTCGACTTCTTATTACAGTTTTCAATTTGCCGATTTAGCTTCCTCCACCTGCGATGTAACAAGCGAGACAAGATGAAAATTGAGCCGACTTTTTTTTCCTCTCGCTCTCAAAGTGTTCTGTCACTGTGAGGCCGGCCTGCAACTATCATGCTGCTTTCAGCACCTTTTCACCGAAGAAGTCAGAAACCTTGAGAACAAACACGTCCCACGTCTCTCAGCGAGACGGTCCATCACATCCCTCATGTCTGCAAACAAACGCGCCGATGCCGACGTTGCTGGTTGCCGCGTCCTTTTTGCTTCACAAACTGAAACCGTAAGCACCATCTGTGTGTGGATGGCGGCGGCCAGGTGGGGGGATTTCCTTGTAAATGTTATTCTGCTGGCTGCGGAGCATCAGGGGCTTGGCGTGGAGGGCTTGGCTGAGGTACGCCGCGCTGCTCTGGGAGATTAGGCACCATCTGCAGGCTGTCAGTCGTCCTCCTCTTTGGGCGAGTCAGTGAGAATAAGTGCAGGGATCAAACTCGTCGGATTTGTCGGTGCGGCGTGAAAATAGAAACTGGAATGCGAGGGGCGTCAGTGCAAGGCAATGAAAGCGCCTCAAGATCTAGAACATCTTCAAAAAGTTCATTTAACTGTATGGATTCATCACCAACAGGGAGAAATATTAATTTTTGATCATGAAAACCAGAATACGTGTTTGTCAGAATATTTGGAATTTTTTATTTATTTAATTATTATTCATCCACCATCTTTAAATACAGATATTAGGGTGGTGTCCTCTGGACACATGGTGATGTAAACCCTCGCCCTTCCGCAGTCTTAAGATATGGAGATACACAGACATTTTCCTTCTTCGTTTCCTAAAGCCCCAAAAACTCATAATACTTAATAAACTGAAAAGGTCTTTATACTGATTTATATTCAAATGCCATTCTCTGTCCTTGATTTGCCTCCCCCTTACAGAGATGACCAGTTTATCTCTCATGCATAGCTTCTATAATAAAAATACTCCCGAGTGTATAGACGAATGCTTTTCTCCTTCTTACGATCACACCTGGTGGGAGAAAACAGTCCTGTCATTTTGTGCTACCCATCATTTCAAGAGGCAGAACTCGCATAATTACACCTGTCAAACAGATTTCACACAGAATGCAAAGTGCATTTTTGGAAGTGGCATGGATGCAAGTAAACGAAAAGGCCCAATTAGATGCAAATTCACAGTTGGCCATTTGAATTGACAGAGTGAGAAAATGACTGCATAAATAGAAAATGTTTTCCAGTTGGAAGGGAGCGAGGGAGGGAGAGAGATCTGGTGAAGAATGGAGTTTTATAACTCGGACGCCGTGAAAAGGAGGAAGAATGGACGCCGAAGGACAATCCGCTTCTGGGAAATTCAGTCAGAGTCAGAAACTATCTCTTCACAAGTGATGTGAGGCAAACGTTTTAAAGAATAATAAAGGTACAGATTTTTTTTAGCAATCATCGACAGTTACCTAGTTTTTATGAAAGCGTCATTATTAGGCAAGTTAATTCCCCGAAGGCAGAATAAAGAACAGAGCTCTGGTGGTCCTGCGTGAGAGAGTTGGACGGATAAAGCGCAAGAGGACTGTGATGGAAAGGCCAATAAATAGGGACAAACAAGGAATCATTTTTCAGATGGACCCTCAGACGAAACCAAATCCCTTTAATGGCCCAGGGCCAAGCATACAGTCGTGATCAGCAATGGAAGCGAAGCATCACCCAAAGCGGTGGCTAACTCTGGAGAACACAGTGAAGCAGTGACATTGTCTCAGTAGCCTGAGCGGGGAACAGAGTTTGGAGCAGGAGCAGAGGAGTAGGCTGACTGGAGAACAGGTTTCATAACGCCAGGGGCGACAAAGAGATGTTTCACAGACTCCCTTGAAGAGTGCTTGGCATCAAACCTCTAAAGCTGAGTGTTCGGCTTGGCAGTACCGTATCCATGCTGTGTAGCTTTGGCAATGCTACACTGGAGAGCATGGAGAAAAAAACAAAAAAAAACAAGTCTTTAATGGAAAAATGGAGTAGTTCAGATTTGAAAACCGAAACTAAGAGGTGTAAAAGTCAGGAATGAGGAATATGGGAACATTCTTGGCCATACTTAGATGGAGGATGCGTGTAAAATTAGAGAAATAATTTAGGTGAGCTGCAAACCATGAGCAGCTAACAGCTAACTAGCTTCTGTTGTGTTCTTCTGATGACAAGTCATTCTGATATGCTAATGAAGAATATCCTCATCTTAATTATAAAATAAAACACCATCAGTCCATCTTATCAACTTGGTGGAAAACTGTGTAAATATGACATTTCTGTTTAAACTGCACCATTTTAAGCAGGTCAGAATAAAAAGAGGATGATCAAACTATTCTGCAGACAGAGTCTCAGATAAATACAGTTATACATTCTATTGATATTAAATATTAAAAATGTCGCCTGAGAGGAAAACATAAGTGAGTCTTAAATGTTTTATGTTATATTTATCTGTTTGAGCCTTTGGCAATTAATGCAATTCCTAGTATTAGTTGGACACTTAAATTTATAAATTTGTATACCTTCTTTTGCATGGACAGAAATGAAAAAAATGTGATAAATACATCATGTGACACACAGAGAATGCGTCATTATGTACAGCTCATCTCCAATTGTGTGACCATGGCACTATCACAAACTCAGAATGGAGGGAAGTCGTGAATCCAGATCATCTACAAACAAACAGACATGCAGAATGTTCCCTCCTCCTCCTCGAACACATAATGGCCCAAATATGAAAAACAAGTCGGCTCTGGAACACCAGAACAACCCAATCTGTTGGCAGAAGCAAAAGAAGTAATGGAGACCGACTATTCTTCACCTCGGCTCCACTTGGAGAGCCATTTCAGCAGCTGCAGGAACAGAGACAGACACAGGGACACGAACACAGAACTTACAGAGCTACGTGATGATTAACGAGTCGGTAACGACAGGTGGTTGATGGACTGTTCCCATTATTCCCATCATCCCATCATCTGCGGCTGGCTGTTTGTGTCACAGGCGCAGCAGAGGCAGGTGGTTTTGGGTTCAGTTCAAGTCCCCTTTTGGGTTCACCCATAAACAAGAACTGAAATGGCTTGTTCGTTTGTTTTACCAATCTAAAATAAAATAAAATGAAATGATCAAAACAGCTGTGAATATTTCTGCCAAACCTCCTACAGATGACAGATGCTGTGAATTGAAACCATAACGCCTGATTTGTGCAACACAGCAAAGTGTTAGTTCTACAAAAGTGGTTTGTACTTCTCATTTAGCTTGTGTATATTTTCATTATCGCTGCAGCTGGAACTTCCTGTTTGCTCCAGACAGTCAATTATCAGTTCAGACAACGGGAAAAGGCTTACAACGCCTGTACATGAAGAATATTGCAGGTTTGAAAAAGCGCCGGAGAGACCAGACTTTTTCCATGCTGTTTGAAACAGAGTAATGACATGTGCCCCTCCCCAACCTGTTTCCGTCCAGTCAGTCACCAAGGTTTCTCTTCACTTGGTCACCTGCTGGACGAGCAGTTTGGACTCTGAGGGAGTGAAAGAGTTTGTTTGTGCTCGGACGGTGCTGATCTTTTGTTTGGAAGGTCACGAAGGATCGATTGTTCCTTCAAGTACTTTGTTCCATTGTTGTGCTGTCATTTGTATTTTCTGCTTTAGCTCCTATTTCTACCTTGATCTTGATGCCTTTTCCCTTTTCGTTATGTGGTTGAAATAGTTCCTTTACTCTCACCGGTCTCAAAGTCACCGCTTCTTATCTTTCTCATTTTCTTGGTGGCTCGGCGTTCTTTTCTCCTCAGGCATGTAAAAAGCCTGGACTTAATGAGCTGTACGAATCTTATGTTCAACAAATCTAACATTTTATATGCTCTTTTGCAACACTTTTGACTCACTGGGTCAGTGTGGAAGAGAAAACGGACAATCACAGCTGAAGTCTCTGAAATACGAAGGCGGCAGTGGCTGAAAAGTCTCCAGCTGTGGCCAAGCGGTACGTGAGCGCTCAGAGGCTGCGGGGCGCATTAACCGAGAGTGAGATGTGAGCCGTTATTGAAAATGATGTGCGAAAATTCCCGTAGAGAGTAATATGTCTGACGGACAACCACCAGGAACTCGGTGTCTCTTGTACACAGTATTTCCTGAAGAGTGAAGCAACATCTGTCGTCTCTGCTTATTACCGCTCCAACTCCTCTGCTGCTGAATCTGCGGATCCAGAGTTTAGGCTTCAGAACAGATGCAAGAAGGTGGAGAACACGATGCTAATCGGACTTACTTTAGATAACATTGTTCTGGTTACTAAACTCTTTATTTTCTCTCTCTTACTTCTTTTCTCTGGTATTGACTGGATTGATGACTTCACTTTAGGCCAGGGGTCCAAACGTTTCAGCGACGGTAACGTGAAACTTTTAGATGTGTCCCACACACCTGAATCAAATGGGTGAATCACCTCCTCACTCCTCAGTCATTTTCTCTTCTATCTCCAGTAATCAGGTAATGAAGATCTCACTGTTTCACTCAGGTGTTTTGAAACAGAGACACGTTTTAAAGTTTCAGGATACCGGCCCTTGAGGACTGGAGGTGAGGACTTCTGGCATCGGTACCAGCAGTGGGACTGGCTGGTCAAAGTCCAGACAATCACTCTTGGTGGATTGGGTCGATGTCAGAGGTACTCTTTTTTTTTTTTTTTTTTTATTCAGCTTCCAATTTAGTTTTTTTTTTCCACATTATTTTTGATCACTTCTTGCTCAAAAATATAAAATCCAAAGATTGATCAGATTTTGACCTAGATTACTCTCGGTATCTTTTTGAATTAGATCTTCATCCAGTCAGTTCCCAACTTTCAAACTAATCGATGCTTCGTTTCTACAGGTGCTAGAAAGGTAAGGCATGGAAAAAATAACTTATTTCAAAACTCTGCTTTAATCCATCACCAGCCTCACATTTACCAATTTGTACCCCTTGTTCAAACTTACCTGTTGCATTTTCCTTTTTATTTCCAATGTCATATCTGAACTTATACCATTTTCTTTCAGCTCACTTTTCTGTGGAGTTAAACATTTTCATTCATTTCCAAGACATTTGTCTTCTGTAATTTCAATTAGTTGTTTATCTCTTTCTTAATATTTTGTGTTATGCACCGATTCCAGTAACTTCCAGCCGACTCATACAAAACATAACAGAATTTGATCAAACAAATGTTAGCAGTGCTGCTCAAACAAACTAAACAACCTCCTATTAGTAGATTTAAAGTACAAAGGAGGGAAACACAACCCACGTATTGAGGCCCGAGTCCTTGTGTCAGTAGTCGCAGGTTCGATTCCCAGCCTGGCAACATTTGCCGCATGTTTTCCCCTTCTTTCCTGTTAATTACTTTCAAATAAAAGCCACTAGAGCCAACAAAACCTAAACAAAAAAAATAAATAAATACAACTGAGCTGAGTCATTTCCTCTCAGGAAACAGTGCAGAATGGAGAAAATGACTGAAAAAATAGCACAAGTAATAGTCTATTTTTAAAAGATGATGTCTAACTTAATTTAAAACCGTTTTTTTTTTTTTTAGAAAAGTAATGAGTAAAATCTTAATAACTAAAAGGTTTTTGTTGTTTTTTTTTTACTTATGTCATTGCTTTTTCAGATGCAGTCCCCCAACTGTTTCCTTCCATTTTTGCACAAAGAAAATGATGAAATAATAGAATAACTCCAAAACCTTTTCCGTGAGTGTCGACTGAGTTCTCGCAGGCGAGTTTTTTAATCTCTGATTGTACAGAAACTCAATCCTCCCAACTGGGCAAACGAGAGAAATCATGCTCAAACATGACACTCTCGGTGCAAACATAAACAAAAGGAATAGAGGAAAGGAAGAAAAACAAACAAACAAGAAAACCAGCGCAGCATGTGCGCAAGTTCAAGTTGTCCTAGCCTCTGTGGCTCGTCGGGCTTCGTTGACACGCTGAGCGATGAGGCCTGGATGACGGATGTCCAGCCGGATCTCTCAGCGGTTTGAGCAAAGAAGCATAAACCGACAGATTCTCACAGCGTGAACAAGTGGCCAAACAGGTTAAAGTTAAGCTGCAAAGCAAAGTGTCTGGGACAACAATGTGTGCGTGGCGCACTCTTTTATCTAGCAGACACATCTGAGCGATGGCGGCGCCACGTTAAACAAAAGTCTCTTTGTTGTTGAGCTCATCCCAGCTGAGAATATATGACATATGAAGAGACGTTTGTGAGAGCTTTGGTTTGCCAGTCGCATTTGCATATTCCAAATTACGGCTTTATAGCTAGTGTTCTAACATTGTAACTCTATTTGCCTGGGATGTCTCTGTGCTAATGCTTTTACAAGAGCGACTTTTGTCCGAATTTCTGCATAGCGTTTTTGCAGCCAAGTGACCTTTTGAAATGGTTTTTAAACACTAATGTGGGCTTCTCACCCTGTTTAACGTATTAGCTTCTTAAAATAAAATTCACTCAAAATTTGCAGGTGTGTATACATTTTCTGCTGGTTTCTATGTATTCATTTTTATGGATTTCAGACACAAATGTAATCGTAGAAATATATGTGCATCTGTGTGATCACACTGTGTGGCTCATGTTTCAACCTAAAGCTCAATCACATGAATAAATTAGACTATTTATCTCTGATGACGCAGAAATAGGGTTTTGATAATAGAAAGGTCATGAGGTCACGCACCAGGGAAGAGACTCCTGTTATGTTCTAGCCACTACCTTATACGAAATAACTGAGACTGATCAATAAGCTAACAATCAATCATCCATAAGTTTATTGATTGCTAATTCTGCAAATGAATTAAACATCACCTTCTCAAACAAGTGTTTTTTTTTTCTTCACTTCTGCTTCGGATTGATAGCTGGTTGTTAGTCTAAACTAATTTTAATGAGTTAAATTGTAATTTAAAGTGGCCAAGTTATTTGAATAAAATATGTGAATACAAACATTTCTTGAGAGCAGAACTTTCAAAACTGATCCAAATCAAGATGGCAGGAGAAAATGCTGTCAACCTGTTTTCTTAATGGCTCAAATTACTTAAAGGAATTGAAGGTAAGTCGATTTTAATCCTGCTAAACTTTGTTAAAAGTCACCCTCTGTGAGGGGATAAGGGGCTCAGATGGAGGGCACTCAGAGGTAAGATTTTCTTCAAACAATACGTTTTCTCTGGAGATCTCTTGTTTTCCTTCATGCAGCAAGAGCAACTTTCCTGTGAGTGCAGAAAATCAGATTGCCAAGCTAAAAAACATCTTTGCTCTGGTCTGAGTTCAACCTTTAAAGATGTTTCACAAGGATGCGTCAGATATTTGTCTGTACCATTCAGCGTGTTTATCAAAATATGCACTTCATATTGTAAACAGATGTATTGATGTTCAGACATCCAGATAAGCCGTTGCGCCTTCTCTCTCGATGTGTTTGGTATTTCAGGATTACCGAACAGAAACTGAACTGATAATGGTTTGACTAAGACCCAAAATCTACTGTAGTCTGTCATAAATGATAAAGTATGAAAAAACAACAGTTCAACATGCAAATCTACTGTAGATGTTTTTCCATAGAGAAGAACAAATACAAGACAAACCTTCTGTTTCTCCTTGAATGTCTGTAAAAAAAAAAAAGACAAAGCTGTCCATTCAGACAAGATCAACTTTTACCTGTTTGGTAAACCTCTATATATTTTCTAAGGAGGTTTTAAGATCAGTTTGTCTCACATGTTCAGAATCAGTAATGAATTTTGTCACCTCCTTAATTTAATTGGCTGAGTCACTTTTTGCAAAAGTAATTATTTTTTTGTGCCATAAACATCTTTTGGAGAGAAAAAAGTGGTTATTTTTTTTGTTCTTTTTCTTTTTACTTTTTATTATATTATAGGAAGATGTCAATGGTAATGTGCCTCCAAATTTAAGCATAAAATCTGAGGAATCATGTCCCACCTGAGGGTTTTCTGCAGGTTTTCTGTACCGTCAACAACCTGTCCAACACACGTGTCCACTAATTTTACCAGCCAAAATAAAATATATATATATATATATATTAGCTATTTATTTAGGTCTTTATGCAAACCTGGATCAAGAATAGATCGATGTCAGAGCTATGGCCAAACTCATTTCCACATCTCCTAATGCCTCTGCAGCAGTTCAAACAGGAAGCGTCTGGGCTGATGCAAAGCGCTCACAAAAAGAGAAACTGTAAGGATCCTCACTGGAGGAGAAACGGGATCCTCTCATCTTCTGGGTCGTCTCGGCGGCTCTTTGGAGTGTTTTCTTGTCTGCCTCAGTGCAGCCTGGCAAACTACAAGCAGATGAGAGAAGTCGGCGTACAAACGATGGAAGCACCGAGGCGGTTTGGCAGCTTGTGCTTTCCTTAAAATCCCCATCTTTAACATGAGTAACAAAATAAATGATGCTGCTAAACAGGCTAACAAAATGAAAAAATTTCCTAGGAATTATCTAATTATAATAATAAATACTTATTTTTCTCTTTGTGGAAAATTCTTCAAAAATCAGCGAGTGAGAGCATAAATTAATTAGCCAGAACGTGTTTCACCACATCAGGACGTTCAGCCTGCTGCTGAATCAGGTCTTTCATTACACGTTTAAACGACGACCTGGGTCAAATGACCTTGACCCAGGTCATTAGACCTGGGTCAAATGACATGACCTGTCATTTGACCTGGGTCATGTCATTTGAACATGACCTGGGTTCAGAGGATCTTTAAATTCGCGCCAGGTTACTGCTGCTATTACATGTTCCTCGTTAAAAGTATTTTTGAGATTTTTTTTCTTTTAATTGGTCAAAGACTGAAGGATTGTGTCTGGTTCTGTGTGGGGAAAAAAATATCTCATGAGGTCAGCTGATGTGAGCTTATCAGTCCAGTCACCCAGATCAGCTGCAGCGTCGTCTACCGACTGGTTTGACGAGACACGGACAACTGCGGGGGGCGGGGGGAGAAGAAAAATACATTTTCAGACATTTTGCTACTGGTGGCCTAAAGACACCACAGTCTGAGCTCAATACTCTCTAGAGATTTGTTGTAGGGATTTGTTGGCCCCCATAAGAGATAGTTTGGAAAATCTGAGATGTTTGTGCTCACTTTTCATTTCTGCCATCCTGAGGTCGTACCTTCTCCGTTTTTTGTTCCGGTGCCTGGAGAACTTTTTCCACTCTGGATTTTTGAAACACTTGATGAAGAGCTCACGTCTCTTTTCTTTGCTCTTAGGTTTCCTGGCAGATAAATATACTGGGTGCTGGAGGGGAGAGAGAGAGAGAGACAGAAAAAAACAGAGCATAATTGACAAGCAAAGAGAGAGTGAGTGGATTAGAGTGGATTAACTTTAAAGAGTATGCAGATGCTGAACCTCCTCCATCAGTGAAAAGAGGATAATTGGTGTGATCTTCTGACATTATCCGTCCTGTGCAGATTAACAGGGTGACGGTGGATAAACAATGCTCCGCCGCGACGCGAGCTGGAACGGACTCCAAGGTTCACCGTCGGCTCTCGTCCTCCCACAAATTCTCGTGCACAAACAGTGAAACCTGGAAGCTCGCAAACTGTACCTCCTTTGTACGTGTAGTACCCACTCACTGGACTCATTATTCACTAATGTGTGTAATTAGAGCTCTTTGATCAGGCCAGATGGATACTCAAAGAGTACACTTGACAAAAAAAACAAAACACAAAGTGTGGGCATGTGCTGTGGGTTAAGGTCAGGAAGGCATCGACTGTTTTTCCCTCCCTTGTTGTGCTGAAATGAAACTTTTGCATTTTATTAAAGGGACAGTATTACGTAAAATCAGACTTTTTGAGCTTTACGTCATGTTATGATGTTATCCCCTCATCAGAAACATACCTGGAGTTTTGCCTCGATTCTGAGAAATCGTTCAGTTTCCACGGCATCCATTCGTCTGTGCAAAAGCGCCTGGTCGGACGGAGCTCCGCCTTCGCGGACAAAGCTCCTCCTCACAGCTGCTGTTTCCAAGTTTCCGCCTCACAGAGCAGCCCTTTCCCGAGACGCGACAATTCAGCTCCTTCAGACTAGCCAGCAGCAATTAGCAAACATCTAAATTGAACTGCGCATGTGCTGAGCTCATTTTACGAGCTACTTCTCAGTGCAACACTGGTAGAAACGTTAAAGGGTTCATAGAGGAGCCTTGTTGTGAGGGTTTAAGAAAGAGCAGGAGCTTCTTAAAGAGACAGTGGCCAAATTTCAAGGCGGTAAATTACAAAGTCAAATTTTTTCAAAAGCTTGTTTGATACACGCAGTTTTTTTGAAGAACTCAAGGCAACAGATATTTGATTGATATGAAATACTTTGTTGGGACTGGAAAACCCATAATACAAATAGGATCCACCAATTATAGTTACTTTATTACCCAAATAATTGTTGCAGTTCTGAATTGATTTGTTAGAGAACAGGGGAGAAGAAAGGGCATCATGACGACAAAGGAAAGCAGCAGACATGTTCGCTGTGAGGAGGGTTAGGTTGCAAAATAACATCTCAAGTACTGAACATCTTACAGAGGATTGATCAACCATTTAACAATAAACAGAGTCCCTCACAACTGGACCTGTCGGACTGGAGGAGGGAAGGGAACTTCTTGTGTATTTAAATGCGACACGATGAGGCTGAAAGTGGTGGGAAAAACTCTCCCGTTTCCTTTCCTTATGCGTAAACAGTCAAACAAGGACATGAGAACACATCCAGGAAGACTTTGTATGTACATTTTGGGTGATGCCGTAAAAACCGTCTTAAACTAATATTTAAAAGACATCCAGCATGCAACCACAGAAACTAAAACAAGTCGTCTTCCAGAACAAGCTCACAATAACAAGTTCAGGCTGTCCCTTTGGCTTAACATGAGTCCAAGAGACCCTGGTCAGTAGGACACGGACATTACAGGATAAAAGTCATTTGATAATTTGAATTTGGCCAGATGTGATTAAGCCACAAGTTGTGGATGTGAAGGCTTGACAGGATTAGAATTGCTTGGATTTAGAATCACACAGGGAGCCTGGGTTTCATAAGCCGTCTTGCACACTTCTACTTTTTGCATCACTAATATTAACAGAAAGAAATGACAACTTATTGTTTTAAACTGTGTCTGTGTGTTTTTAAATCTGACAAATTACCCTGAAATTTCTCCACTGAGGAATAATTAAGTGTTATTTTAATCTAGATCGGAACAAATTTAATCCAGTTAGATTTATTTTTCTTTTCAAAATGATGTAATTAGAAAGACATATGTGCCAATGCGAGTGTTTTTTGCAAAGCAGTCTTGTCTGTAATTCTCAAGTCAAAGTGACCAACATGAGAGCAGTTTTAAAATCATTATTCCAATAGCAGCACTCCTCTGCAAAACAAAATCACACATGAATATAATTCATATTACATGTTAATTTACTTGTTTTCTCTGATTATGTGCTTTGTTCTTAATTTTAATTTCAATTTAGACCACTGGTTTTCAAGGAATTGCTTTGTGTTTCTGCAGGCTTTGCCTTTGACTGGCACCGAGACGAAACGATGAAGCAACAGTTTTTGTCTCTCACATAAACATTCAGGCTCAGGTGAAGTTGGGCAATGTTTAGGAGTGGAATGGACAATTCACAATATCATTTTCTTACTGCAACAGGAACAACAGATTCTCGTCCCACACACATTTCAGCCGCAGAGCCAACGCACTCAGAGAACGATTAGTCTGATAATTGGAGTGGCAATGCTATTATTGCAGCTGATGCTCTCAGAGCAAACTCGCATCGCGTTAATCATACCAGGCAGATGAGTAGCTTTAGACAGCGAGGACGGACGACCGCCTCTGACCAAACAGGCCATGATTAGAAGAAGACGACTCACAAGTCTTCAAGGCTGAGAGGTGAATGTGCGACGACCCTCTAATGAAGAAGAGAATCGTTCGTGACGCTCTCTGGGTTAGAAGAAACAGGACACATTCAGCCTTTCCGTGTATTAAATATGCCTTTTTACTCTTCGCTAAAGAAGAGTAGAATGTCAAGGAGTTATTTGAATGTTTAGGGGGAAGACGCAACAAAGCTGAAGCTGCATTCAGTGGGTAAAATATCACACATTTGTATTAGTTTGAATATACATCTAATAGCTTAAAATCCAGGAGGAGTTCGATCAAATGCGAAGCCTGTAAACTTCAATCCAAAATGGCCGACTTCCTGTTTGACTTGCACCATGACATGAATTGAATTTTCTGTCGGAGTCTTGGGAATCTAAACAAGTGTGCCAAATAATGCATATAGGCCTAATAATAATACTATATAATAATACATATAGGCCTAATAATAATACTATATAATAATACATATGGGCCTAATAATAATACTATATAATAATATATACAGGCCTAATAATAATAATAACTTTAGGAATAGTAACATGTTCATGGTAGGATGCTTTCTACAAAATAAATACATAAATAAATAAACAAAAATATTTGTAAAAAATAAAAAAGCAGACTTAGTTTATCACACTCTCTGCACTGACAGGAACTTTTAATCTTGACCTTTGGTCAAAGCATTTAACATCATTTCCTTTCCTTTTGTAAGACGTTCATCCCTTTCCGATCAAATTTTAAGAAAAAATTATACAAATCTAATAACAAAACAAAGCTGTACATAAAGTGAATTTTGAAAAAAAGATTATTCAATAAAATACAGTTTGTTTTTAATGAAAGCGCAGTCTGGTTGAGATGAAGCCAGCCACAAATTTACCATGAAGAAGGTAGAGAACACTGCCGCCCTCTGGTGACTGATGTTAGGTAATACAGTTTTACACAAAACCTGACTGATTATTTGTTGCCTGTAAATACATTATTTGGTTAATCTTTTAAACAAAAGAAGATAACTTTTATTATTTCAGGCTTTTACTAACCCAGCTGCCAAAAACAAAGTTTCAAAAGTCTAACAAACATTGTTTAATTTGTCCTTCTGTTTCCTTTTACTTTTCTTCATTTGGTAGCTTAACAGTGAGGCTTACATATACTTTTTTTTTAGCAATCAATGTGCTTTTTCATAGATAAACAAAACAGGGCAAGATATCTATAAATATCTTGCCATGAACATGTTAAACTGTCAGAGTAAAATTGTTTTCCCAGATATTTAAAGTTGGGCCAAAATTAACAGAGGAATTTGCCTGATCGCCTCTTGAAATAGAAAAAAAATTAGTTCCACTGTTCATTACAATGATGCATCTGATGTAAACTATGAATTTAATATTGCAGACCAAAAAAACTCTAAACAGTAACAGTAAAAACTATTACTGGAAAGTTGAATGGAGGGTAAAAATATGTAAGAGGACAGTTAATCTAAGAGTTTGTGGTAGATTCATAGGGTGGCCTCTGGCTGAAGTTGGTGCTTCAATATTTACAGAATCTATGTTAAAACAGAGGCCTGTAAATGTATTCAGTGTGAAAATTAGCAATCATGGTTTCAGTGTCTCCCTCACTAATACTCAGGAACGGTAAATTGCATCTCCTCTCCTACACAGCCGCAGAGCCAGCACACTCAGAGAACGATTAGTCTGATAATTGGAGTGGCAATGCTATTATTGCAGCTGATGCTCTCAGAGCAAACTCGCATCGCGTTAATCACACCAGGCAGATGAGTAGCTTTAGACAGCGAGGACGGACGACCGCCTCTGACCAAACAGGCCATGATTAGAAGAAGACGACTCACAAGTCTTCAAGGCTGAGAGGTGAATGTGCGACGACCCTCTAATGAAGAAGAGAACCGCCGCTCAGTTATTAATGTGAGGAAGAAATATAGTCTGCTGGGAATCAGACTGTTTAGAAATTGAATTTAAAACACTGTGAAATTATGTACCAGAATGTTTTCCTAAATAAATTCAACAGCAAAAATTTCTGCAAAAATTTGCCTTCTTCAATCAGTTAGCTCGTGGCTAACTGTTAGCGTGGCTGGCCTCTGGACCAGCCCACTCCACTGGTGTCATATGATGGATAAAGGTGTCATTTGAATGATGGGAGTTTTGGTATGGATTTGATTCTATATAAATACAAGGAAAGTCTCGCAGATACTAATATCGAGAGCAGTATCGGATCTGAAATCGATACCAGCAGTGATCATTTTATCTTGAAGTGTCATTGTCACCGACTGGCGTAATGACTGGTCTTCACATAGTTATGATTATGATCAAATACAGGGAAAAGATTTTTGGCAAATGAATAATGAAAATAAATAAAATTGTTCACTTTCACCTTTACTACACGCAAATATTTATTGACTAACTCGTTAACTGTACTCTGCATACATAGTAGGAGTACTATTTTTATCATATGCAGCCCTATTAAAATGGTCAAACATTACAAAGGTATAAAATCCTGCTAAAATTTAAAATGTATTGATATTTTAATTCCTGCATATGCGTTGGCATAAACTCTGTGATGTGGACATAAAGGACAGAAACTGCAGACAGAAATATCAAAGTCATCACATGCCAATACTGTCGACAGCATCGATATTTAGATCGATACGCCCAGAACTCGCGCTGACTGCTTTGGCAAGGGTCACCAAAAGGTCACCACATTTTCCTGACATTTCCTGATATTTTGATTTTGTCCATCTGACGGTTTTTCATAAATTAACACTTGTTCTCAGCCATGTTTTTCGAGTGAAAACCCATAAAAACACCATAAATTATGTTTCATTTGATTTCTATTTGAACATTTTTATTGGTAGCATTTCCGAGATGGCGTCAGCATAATTAGAAATTTATTTCTCAGAAGATCCCGCTGATCACTTCATAGACTGCACCTTCGTGGCCATGGCCTCCATGGCAGAGAAGAAGGTTTGCGGCATGGCAGATTTCTCCATTTTTGCGTCGTAACAGAAAGGAGGAGGGAAGAAATCCTGAGGACTAGACAGCCCAATCACCCAGTTGTAGGTACTGAAACAGAAAAAAAACAATTAGTTGATTTTGCCAAAATAAACTTAATTTTAGAAGGACAATCTTCTACACTTTGTCTATTAACTATTAGCTAGAGATCGATTTCTGTGGGATTTTCTCTTTTTTAAAAAAACCACTAATCTCTTACTGTAATGGATTACTTAATTTTGGTAGAAAAAATAGATGCATAGATGTTCTGCATGGGGCTGGTTGTTGTGTGGCCGTGTTTGTCCAACCTGATGGTGGTCCATCCTGTTTTTGGAGAGTAGTTTGACAAAGTCACAGGGAGGCAGCCGATCTCAGTGAAGGTGAGTGAGTACATGTCTGCACAAACATGAAACACGAGTTTATATGTTGCATCCAAAAATGACATTAGTTCAAGGACAGCTTGTATTGCAAAGTCGTTATGCGGCCATATTGGAGGGTTTTTGAGCATTATCAGTCAGTTTATGGCATGGCCACAGCTTCTGAGTTGATTTAAATTTGGACTTTAAGTAGGCCATTCCAAAATCTGAATGTTTCACACATGTCCAGGTTGGCTTCTTATTACCTTAAAAAATACGATCCTAATAAATGATATAAAATATTGTTCACTTCCTTACATCTCCAGAATCAATTTGACACACAGACCTTGTAGAAACTGAATCTACTCCAGGGTCACAGGTCAGGGTTCATTCTTACCGCTATTGGGAAATTGCCCCACCCAGGTGTTGGTCAGCAGACCCATCCCCCAAGAGGAGCTGGAGCCCAGGAACGCCTGGCCGAGCAGCGACGCTTCTTCAGGAATATGCAGGGGCATGAAGTAGGTATCCAGAGGCAACTTCCTGCACGTCATGGCGCTCCAATTGATTTCATACATGACCTCCTGAAAGGACAGATGCGGGCAGTCTTCACAACTTCATATTTACTATTATAATTTGTTGTTGTTGTTTTTAAGACTCTACTGTTGTGGGTTTGACTAGCATTCCACTGACAATGTCTTCCCATAACCCTGCACCTATTTTTATCATTTTAAAGAATGCATTTAGAGTCAAATAATGTGTTTAAAAATAGATTATTGAAAGAAATGAAAATAATGAAAATAATGAAATTGATATGATTTTGACTTAAATAGCCTTCTCAATAATAATATTGAATAGACAGTCTCTGTCCCCGCCTACACATTTTTCTTTTTACTTTAGTTATTTAAGAAAGAATGAAATGTACTAGTGCCATTTTTCTGTGATAAAACACATTTCTGCAGGGAACAAGACACATTTTTTTTTCTTTTTCATGCATATTATACGCAGCATGAGTTCATCATTAATCACATAGAGCCTCATTTGTGTTTCTCTGTAACAATCAAAGAGTTGTTTTAAATAATAACAGAACTGGAAAAAAAACTCAATCTATCTCAGGTGCAAAGAAAAGCTATTTCCAATTTTAGAGTTTCAATGCAAAATAAAAATCAAACAAACAACAGAAAACCTTTGTGGCCTGACGCGAACACTGAAGATCTCTAAAGGAAAGAAACTAAAATCAGAAAAAAATAAAATCTGTGGGAGAGGTTTCTGCAGACAAAAGGTTAGTTTAACGAACCTGGTGGTAGAGCATCAGCTCGTCCACTGCCACGGTGATATTCCCGAAGTTGCCATAGTGTCTGGCGCGCAGCCTCTTTCCCAAAGCGTCATAGGCCACTGTTCCTGACGTCATTAATCCACTGGCGGTCGCCTGGAGAGGAGATTCAAATGGTAAAACGCGAGTAAGAACTACAAGATCCAAAGTTTCAATCTAGATGAGAGTCCAGCAGGACAAATCTTATAAAGGGTACGAGAAGTCAGTGAACGCACCACAGAAACGCCTCCAGTCAACATTTCTGGAGAAACTGTGGAAAAACAAATTAAAGTCATTGAGAAATGCTCTTAATCCAAATCCATTTAAAAATTTAACTGTTTTTTTTTATTAATTATTCACAGCTTAAACCTGCACTGTGTAACTTTTACAAAAACGGTTTTGTTTTCCAATGTTTATTAAACCGTTATGATGTCTTGACAATTTGATACGAGGCTTCTCCACATCCTTCCTGAGCTCCAAAAATGCACCGCTCCCGGTCAAAAAACATCCAGTCACAGCCAGGAGCGCAGGTCTGAGCGGTCAGTCACCTCAGACATGCAGAGCGAAATGTGGCAATGGGTCAGAAAAGAACTTACCTTACGGGAAAACCGCCTCTCTGCTGTCATACGTTATATAGTGCAGCTTTAATTGGGGGGAACAGAAATAACCTAAACACGTTTTTTCACCATTTTGTCTACAAACTACGGGGACAGAGCCCAGAACATTTCCCGTATCGCCACACTGACCGCAGGGTTTTGGTTCCTGACCGGCAGCAGCTGCCAGCAGCAGGCTGAAGCAGGACAGCACACCAACAGAGTTCATGGTGAGAACAACCTGGAGGAAAGTCCACACTCAGTCCTCCTTATATAGCAGCACACGCATCACTGTTCACATGTTCCGCTGGATTGTTTTCTGCTCTGCCTTCTTCAGATAAGAACGTTTTATTTGGTTAGAGGCCATTTGAACTCACAAAAAAAAAGTCCCTTCGCCATGGCCACAGAGTTGAACGACTAAACGCTGTTGATGGAATTCAGCCACGTCATTTTGGTATGTTGGAGCAGCGATGCAGGACGGTCGCTCTGCAGGGCTGGGGTGATAAAATAAAGTGCAAAGGAGATTTTGGAACTGATGGAAACAAAACTGAACGTTCACGAGCTGCGAAAAGTTTCTCAAGACACCACGAGTCTTGTTAGACTTCGTAAGATACAATAATTTGACTCTGCAGAAGCAGCCAAGTATATTTTTATGCCTTTTGTATATGTTTTTTAAATAATGTGTAAAATAGATTAATCAGTTTCACATAGCGGGTCATGAATTGCCACTCAGGCTTTTCAAGTTTTTTTTGTCTTTTTAACTGCAGATGGGAATATTCCCAGGGTCAACATATTGCATGCACTCTCCACTGTTCAAACAACAATCCACCTTTTTTTCAGTTTTCATAATCATGGCTGAAGTTTTTTTTTTTTTTTTGGCTTCCATTGGTACGGGAGCAACAGGTCAGATTCCCACAGACACAAATTAATGAAGTAATTATGAAAAGAAAACGTGAAATGTGTTTTACATACTCATTCTTAAAAATGCAACCCCCAGAACCAGAGGCAAACATGGTGAAGGAGCATTCAGTTTTTACACTCCTGTAAACTGGAACAAACTTCCAGAAAACCGCAAAACTGCTGAAACACCAAATGCTTTTAAATCAAAGATGAAGCCCCACTTGTTTAGTTACCTTTGATAGAGAAACATCTGGGAAGTGGATCACAGTTTTCATGACTTCTCTTTATTCCACCACTGCATTGGAGCGTTTCTTTTTGTTCATCATGTTGTGCTTCAATTGTGTTCAGCACTTTGAACCAATGTAAAATATGAATTAACTTGAAGTAAGATGCAGGAAGAGGTATTGAAGGGATTTTCTCAAGTGTGTAATCCTGAGGTCGGATTGCTTTACTGATATGAAAAAGTGACGCAATATGAAGACTGAACAGGTGGTTTATGAAATTGATGAGAAATGCACTAATGTGAGCAAAACAAACAAACATCGACCTCCAACCACCGACCAACGAACTGTGTGACTTGCATTTTATGATCACTGAAACAAAGTGATTTAAGACATGTTCAAGTGGATCAGGGTAAATGTTATGTTTATTTCCCAATATGCATCATAAATTACAACCTCTTTGTAATAATCCTTGTCCTAGCAAAGAGTACATCAAACATTTCAGTGCAAAAAGCTAAAGCCATGTTAATTAAAATAACACTTGACCGCCTTTTGTTAAATTGCAAAGCCAGTGGTAGACGCATAAATTAAAAAATAAATATAATTAATAAAAAAAAAAGAAAGAAAGAAAACAGATGCAAATGCTGAAACAAAGAAGAGATGTTTAGAGAGAACAGCTTATTATTTTTTGGTTTAGATTCCCTATTATGCAGCAAAGTGTCAACTTACAAAATCCCTCCCGTATACATGTATGAATACTGACGCTATTAAACATGTTATAATCTAGTTACAGTTTCTAACCGACAGAAGTATCGCTGAGGTGACTCGGGATTTCTGCGTACTTTTTGTGCCCAAATAAATATTTACATTAGATTTGAGGATTTTTTTTCTTTGAGAGAGTGTGTGTGTGTGTGTGTGCAATCGATTGGAGAATCAAGCTGGAAAAAAAACAAAACAAACAAACCCAGCTGTTCACCAGTTTTTTTTTCTTTTACCCCCCTCTCGTAAACATCAAGTTATACGCAGGAACCCTGAGTGCTGACATTGTGCAAACAGAACCAACACGCTTGTTTGTTTAGTGAAGTGAGTCCAACAAACGCGCCGCAGCCGTGAAGTGTGGCTATTCTTTAACGCATTCTGACATGATCTCTAAAATGAAACCGTTTCTGACTCCTACAAATGGTCGCTCAGAATCTAGTCGTTTGATCCCTTCCTCACAACGGACCTAGTCTAGAAAAAGCACCTTGCTCTCCTGAATTCAAAATATACAAGTAGTGTTTCGTTTTTCCTGTGAAATAAAATGCTGCTCTATTTTATTCACCATATACCCTACCTGATTTTTCTATTTTTACCTTTACAATTTGCCTGTCCAACAGTGTGTTTTCCTAGCGTCGACTTGCTAACAAGCTAATTGAAGCTTTTCCAATCTGAAATAAAAATGGCACAAGCAAAATGCACACACCCTTACAAACGAACGCGCAACGGCAAATGAGGGCCGTGAAATAAAACAAAGGCTTAATGGAGAGACGCTTTGCCAAATCAAATACATTTTTCTACAAATTATTACCTTAAAATCTAATTTAGAGAGCTTGTCTGGTGGTATAAATTCAGTTCAGCTTAATGTCTGTAAGAGGAGAAACTGCTTACGTTCAGGACCACAGATATTAAAGCAAATGCGACACAACGGGAACAAAACTGGTTCTTGAAGGTGGTCAATAAGAAAAAGAAAGAAAACCCCCTAAAAAACATTGCAGAAATTTCAGATGTCGAGTGTGGCATCCACATTTCAAGTCTTAAGTCTCAAGTTTTGTCCTCTGCTCGTCCAGGGCCTTCTGTCAGCAGTCTGAAGCGTTTGACTCGCTGGCAAGTTTCCGCCGTTGCCTCACAGATTTCTCCTCATCCTGCAGAGCAGACAAACAGTCATTTTAAAGTTAAAGTGCGACTCGAGGCCCGTTTCTGCTTCAATCATTTTTCCTGAAAACCAGGGCCTTAATGGAGGCGACGCTTTTGATATGAACCTGAATATTTAAGCTTTGCAGCCTGAGTGTTAGATTGGTTAAAACCAGTGGTAACTAAGAGGTGAGTAATGCTACCCCTTAAGCAATAATCATAAACATTAGCTTGGCTAATGCTACAACACTAATGAACATGAGTTTGCGTAAATGAAAGAAACATTGCCTTTGCTAACGCTAAAACGCTAAAAAAGTGCGAAATTCAAACACGTTGATATTCACCATCTGTCAATGAAACGTGTTACAACATAATTTATTTATTTTTTTGCCCTAACCCTCACTCAAACAGCACAACATATAGATTAATCCATTAATCCAACAGAATGAGTTACGGTTTGAAACAGATCTTTCACTGGTGGTTTCAGTTTTATTGTCGCTGATGTTGCCCAGTTGACCACGGTAAGCAAACATCGGAAGATTTTAAACAGCGACACAATCTGGGTAAACACAAAGCATGTTATGAATAAAATTTAAGACCTATATCACGACAGAGATCTACAAGAGACATGGAAGTGACCAAAACTGTGAAATTTCTGGAGTCTTTTTGTGGCTCATTGTAGGAACTTTGTGCTACGATGGTCGCTAATGGCTTTTTTGTTTGTTTTCTTGCTATCTAGCTAGGAAGTATTTTCAGTCTGTTGACGGTAGCTGCAACCACCTTGAGTCTGAACACGGCTCAAACTTTGACCTGATAGAAAAGTTCCTGCAAACACTGTATGAAATGAAATACTCTTACCATGTCAAAATTTAAGACCTTTGATGTAAAGCCTACTTACGCTTAAATAAATAAATTAAAGGCCTTCATTTTAGATAAATGCGTTTAACACCCTGAAAAACCTACAGAGTCTTTGACGGTTCAGAAACCAAAAGCAGACCCAAATCTCTTGTTTTTGTGTGTCTTTTATTTATTTTATTTCAGGACTCACAGTCTGAAAAACGCCATTCTGTCCCCACTCTCCTGGGGACAGGTCCTCAACTTCCTCATGCTCGTCCTCATCTCCCTCTTCCTCTCTCACGGTGTCCATCCCGTCTTCCTCGTACTCCGTCAGATAGTCCGACTCCTCCGCTGGACACAGAGATTTAAAGCACCCATTATAGAGTATAAATAACAATATAAATAACACCTAATTTATTAGTAGGTATTATTTAGACTAGCAGAAAATTCTAATTTTTTATCTTGTACCCTTTAATTGGTATTACTACTAAAAGGATCAAGTAAGAGGCTCCAAATCTCATTTATTCCTAACACGTGAATAAAGCAACGCTTGTTCCAGAAACACGGCGTTGAGGGCAGAACGGACATTTCCTCTGTTCTGGGAGACGGGTCTCACCTTCTGTAGCGACGTAGCTTTGCACCGGCTCTATCCTGGACACGATCTCCGCAAGATCTGTGAAGTCAGCTCCGGGACATGTGCTGACCTGAGAGACAAAAGGATCACCCTCCTTATATTGTAAATTCACACCTGTTGTAGTGAACGTGTGTGTTCTACAGGAGACCAATAGTATTCTTGAGGTGTGTGTGTGTTGTAGCGCGGCTCACGTCCATCCCCTTGCTGTCTTTGTATTCAGCCGAGCGGTGATCCCTCAGCATGTTCTTGATGATGTCACCCCGAGCCCAGCCGGTGAACAGCATCTTGGCGTGCTGATAACCGATCTCCTGCAACAGTCGTTCAAAAACGCTGAAAATTTCAGGAAGCACTTTTTTCCCCAGCTAATTAGAGATATAACACGGCCGGACTTTAGGAAGATAGAATATGTAAAGATATGGTGAATGACTGAAGTATTTGAGTGTATATTCAGTTTGGAGGAGTGCGTCACAATCAAGTGACTGTGTTGACTTCACTTGTTATAAAAATCCTGTACAAACCAAACGTGACTAAAAAGACTTTTGACTTTGCAAGTTACGGCCTTCAATTTGGGTCTCTGTCTCTTTAAGAAGCTCCCGCTCTACAGCACATCATCGCAACAGTTGAATTACTAAACTAAATTAACTTCCTAATATTAACGTACTTCACTGAGATCCAGCTGCAGCTCTGGATGGTAAATGTTGGTGTGCTGCTTCATGCTCTAAACGTGCTCTAGGAATAAATTGTCACTCACATAGATCTCATCAAACTTTCCAAAGTCCATGGTCTTGAAGCGGTCGATGGGCGGTCTGATGTACTCGCAGTAGGCACTCTTCTTTACCACCTCCAGCTGCCGCACACAGGACACATATGCCAAGCGTGACTGGATCTCCGCCATGTCCGGCACCTGAGGGAGGAAATTAGGCCAACAAACCGCTGGAGTACTGGGACTGTATTCCAGAAAAGTTAGTGGATTTCATACATAAATTATCTATTGTTTCAGTGGTCCATCCTGTATTTACCTTAACTTTTTCTGCCCAGGGATTGATCCGCTTCCAGAGCAGCCACCAGCCGGACAGGCTGTCGCCGTAGTTACAGAGGTCCGTCTCGTCCTGGCTGCCCACATCGATGGCGATGACCGTCCTGGTGCCCACGTTTCTCGCAATGTCCGCTGTTGGACGTTTAACATCAACCCGGAAAAGCGAAAACCAGCAGCAAAAAAGCAGAACAAAGTTACCACCGTGTTCGTGGGTTCGATTGTTTGGACGCCGACTCAGAGCGGCACAGAGTCTGGATGGGTTTGAACCACAAAAAAGTGGGTTTATGCTGACATACTTCAGATTATTTATGGTCAATTTGTTAGATAAAAACTGAATATATCCAGTTCGACAGGTATTGAGTCCAAATCGTGGATTTTCTGTTTGTCTTAGAATTTTGTGGTTTTGAATTACTTTAAGGACAGAAACAGGAAGTCTATCTAGAAACCCCCAAACAATGAACCTTCAGCATGTGCCAGGAAAAACAATAATAAAAAAAACAGCTGAATTCATTACATGTAAGATACTAATTTAAAGGGGTTTCTTCAAGTCTTGTCTAGATTTTCAGAAAAACACAGCATCCACGTTTCATTGTTGAGACATAATTTCCAAATATTAGTGTTTCATCTGATTATTACCTCTGTGGAGTCTTAATCAGTACAATGTGAGTGTATACAGCTTAAAGCAGTAGTCTGGGTTCAACCCGAGTCAAATAAAGGCCGGGTGCTGCTGCCTTAAATTTATTCAAGTGGTAAATGTAATTATCTAGAGCATGAATGAAGAAATCAAAATTCCTTCATAATTTCAAAATGACGGGCAGACTTGGGGCTGGGCGATTTGCATCGGGGTTGCTTATTTTTGGGAATCAGTTTGGGCGCCAGTTAAAATTGGGCGCCATAATAAATAAAAAATGAGCCAATTTTGTTCTTCAGTTATACCTTTTGTTAAATAAATAAAGAGAAATTTCTGAAATGAGATAAATGACAGCATACCAAATCGCCCAGCCCAACAACAAATCAGAAATACCAACTTAACAAATTTGGATTTTCTTGTCAGAACAGACTGGTGTGTTGTGCAAAATAAAAACAAGTATTCTTTGATTTTTTTTTTGTCTTTAGTGCAAGACTAAAGGGAAATTCTCCACCTAATTTTTAATTAAGCCACACCAGGCTGCTTGATGGGTCAAAATCCCTTCAGCCACTTCAGTTCATCAGGACCAATGGCTGCGAGTTTAATAAAATGCTGACTTTTCCCATCCTCAAACCAGAGTTGTATTCAGTGAACATTCAATCATTTATTTAACTGAAATAAAACTGAACTGGTGGAAGACGGATTTGAGGCATTCACCTTTATGATCTGAAATTATTCATGTACCAGGCAGATTTAAGCTTAGATTAATCTATTCAATTTTAACTACACTTCCTTCTGAGTGGGAGTAACCATAACATTTTGGGGTGACTTAATAAGAAGAGAGATACAGATTAAGGTGGTGGGAAAGACTCACCACCTCTCATCTCAACCCAGGAGACGAGATAAACTGTAAAATTATAAACTGTAAAATTCTGCTCAGCCATAATGGGAAAAGATCAATTATATTTATTTTCACAACAGAGTTTCCTTTTTATTTTATTTGTCTTTTTTAAATATAGCTGACCTCACTTCAATTTTTAAGCAAAATTTGCCAGGGGTATGAATAATTTTGACTTACATAGAGGTTCATTTCAGTACTTAATAGGATAATCAAAACCTTAGTTCATTTATTTAATTAAAAATAAGTGAACGTTCATGTGAAATGCACTTTCACATTGACGTGAACAGAATGAACACAAACCGGATTGAAATATATCACTGTGTATGTAATGAATCTCTGTAAAATACGAGATTCATTATCTTAACTGAACTGCCAAAAATAAAACAATATTTCACTTGAGGTGAGATGAGTTACGTGACAATGTTTACTGGTTTGATGTTTTTTAGACTGGGAAAACTCAGCATCACCACTGGACTACCCTCATCTAACCCTGCCTCCTTACTTACCGTTACAGGTAAACATTAGTAAATTGATTAATACGGCTCCCCATCATACAGCGCTTCCCCATCCATCGCTACACCTCCCCCCCCCCTGCCTGGACCTGGCCAGATATTCAGAGGCATGGAGCATTTTGGTCGAGGGAGGGGGGCTGAGGGACTCCACCTGTACTTGCCTGGCAGGTTGTTGATGTAGCCACCGTCCATTAGCAAGTTGCCGTCTTTGGGGTCGCAGAGAGGCGGCAGGTACCCCGAGAGGGTCATGCTCGCCCGTACATAGCGCCACAGAGAGCCTGGCACACCAGGGAGGAGGAAGGGAGGGGAAGGGGGGGATAACATCTCAGTAACGTTTCCTATAGCTTATTTGATTAGTGCTGACACAGACCGCAACCCAAACAGCAGAGGGAGCTCAGCCAGAGGGCGGCAGCTGATCCCTGCGTATGCTGGGACTGCCGTGCTGCTCGTCTTTAGACTCTGTGAGACTTATGCAAAAGGTAATAAAGCAAATGGCAACAACCCCCTAAGAGAGCACAGAGGCCATCACAGACCTCCAAATGGTGTCCCATCAACAGTGCTTCATTGCTTCTAATTGTGTGAAATTATTTATTGTAAATTTCTAGATAGCTAAATAGCTAGACAATTAGCTAACTAATTATCTAGCCAGTAAGTACCTAGATAACTAGATAGCTAGTTAATTAGCTCACTACATAGTTAGATAGCTGGATAGACAGACAGACAGACAGATAGCCAAATAACTAGCTTGAGATTTAATTAAATGAGATATTTAAACACAGATATCTAGATTTCCAGATATCAAAACATATCAGGATATCAAGAAACCAGATGTAGATAGATCTGAATATTTATCTTTATATCTAGATAGGTATCTAGCTAGATATATCGATATCTATCTATCAAGCTAGATATTTAGCTAGCTAGAAAGCTATTTAGATACATAGATATCCAAATATCTAGATATACAAATATAAATCTATTTAGATATCTAGCTAGCTATACATCTATCAATATATCTAGCTATCAATCTAGGAAGCTAAAAAGCAAAACTCCTTTACTTGCAATGTTTCTATTGACAAAGCAGCAGCAGTTGTTGAATGGGCAACATTTCAAGGTCTGATACTGTGAACATGGCAGAGAAGCAACCAGCCTACTCAGTCCTGCAGTACAGCTCAGAGCCAGCAGGGGGAAGGAGAAGGCTAGACGCTGCATGGGTTGGAAGGATAAGGAGCACCACAGAGAAAAGCGAGGGGTGCAGCTGTGCATGTAGTATGCTGATTGCTAATGTGGGATTATCCAACTAAAACATGACTATAGAGAGGCAACCAGCTTAAATTTCAATTCAAGGGCTTTGTTGGGTTTATATAAGGGTTTGAAGTGTGCAACAACAGGATCCAGAACACATATTCTCATATTTACAGCTGATCTTCAAGAACTGGCATGCAGATAAAAGGAAGCAAAGCCAGGGAGGAGAACAGGAGCTGAGCAGGAGATGCTGAACATGTTCCTGTAGGCAGAGATGATTGAAGTAAAAACAGGAGTGTCACGCTCCCAGGGAAAAAAATAATAATAATAAATTAAAAAAAAAAAAAAAATTGGCATCAGTTCGGCCCACGGGGACAGAAACATTTAGATTCTCTGAAACGCACGGCAATCAGTAACAACAGAAACCACATGATGCAGGTTTGAGGTTTCTGCAGACTTCATACCACGCTCCGCAACAATATTTATCATTCTTAAACTTTTTCACATTTTATTCATGGTAAAACCATGAAATTCAAAGTATTTTATTGGGACATTATGTGACAGACCTACAGTGAAACTGAAGGCAAATGTTTTCTTTCACAAATAAAAGTCTGGACATTTGTGGCCAATGTTTATATTAATGTTATGGCTGGGCGACATGGCTAAAACTGTATCCCGATAAGGGTTTCTTATCAGTCAATATCAATAGTTATTGATTAGTTTTTTGTTTTAAATATTCAGTCAAACTGGTGATATGACATTTCCTGTTTAAGCCACAGTTTTCATTCCATATAGTCGTTTATTTTTAAGTGGTTATGAAGCACATTGGCCAAACCTGAAACTGCTACTGCGCAAGTTACTGAGCAGGTTGTTGCTCGGTAACTTGATACCACCAACCTAGCTTAATTGCCCGTGAGAGTTTGGGCGGCTAAAGTCTTTCAATCTGTCTACATTACCCAGAATGTTCTGGATTAGAGCTCAGTAAAAGTATTGAAAATTCTACTGAATGTGTTATCTATCAATATTGGTCACGCATTTATCTCCATATGTGTTTGTCGAACACATTAAATGTGAAAAAGTTCAAGCAACGTTCATAGTTTCGCAACAAATCGCTATCTCCATGTCTGGTGCTTTGAAATCAACTAGTTAACCCTCAACTTATTGTAGAAAAATATAATTTTGCTAAAAGAAAAAAAAAAAGCCAGCAAAGACATAATTTTTTTGTGTCATATTATGATCTTCCAACGGAAAATAACTTATTTTAGCTCAAATGTCTTGGACAAAAAGAAACTTCATGGTCATGCATAAGACGTTCAAACATGCATGGGCAACATCTCCGATCTCGGCGGTGTTGCATAGCTGGATTATAGTCCAACACACTGATTTAAGAACGGGAATGTGAGTGCATCACAAAGCCAGTGGGACCTAGAATAGGATGTATGAAACAGGATACTCAAGCTACATCTATAAAGTATTTCCTTCCAAACCATGGGCTCCCAATGTCCACCTGGTCAAGGATGGGTTAGTTACAAAGGAGAACTGGGGTAACAGTAAAGAGGAGGGTAGCCAAGTGGTTGACCGTCGATTCAGGGACCGTGGGGAGAGAGAGAGAGGTGATTTTTGGTGAGTGGGTGTTTGAACTCTGACCTGGGACATTGTTAACATAGCAACCATCCACAAGCAAGTGGCCATCCTTGGGGTCGCACAGGGGAGGTAAATAGGGGGTGTAGGAGGCGCTGGCTCTAACATAGCGCCAGACGCAACCTGTCGGGGAAATGGAGATGGACAAGGAGGATCACATCAAATATGAGCCGGACTCCACGTCACAGATGGAGAAAAAAAAAAAAACAGAAGGAGGAAAAGAAACCAAAACGAGAAGGACAGAGAAAGGAACACAGAAGAAGGCAAAAGACTGAGAGCAAGAAACGGCTTGAAACACAGAGACAAAAAGTTAAAGAAGCTCCAAGGAGAGAAGAAACAGAAAGATACGGGATGTTTCCTCACTAAAGTCTACTTACAATAATGTGCAAAAGTCTTGGGGCATCCCAGATCTCTTTATACAACGCCGGTCAACTTATTATAGTAATAAAAGTCTCTTTATTGGCTTTTAAGAATGCATCTAAACTGTTCCACAACCTGAATTTTAAAAGAAGGTGCACAAGTTTGAAGTGAAATAAATACATACACCTCCATCTTCAAGCTTTTTCGTAATTCTGGCTTGAGATTTAACCATTCATCAGCAGACATAGTAGAGATCATTTAGGTTGGTTGGAACTTGCTTTTAAACATAATTTATACATTTCCAAAAAGCTTGAGATCTGGACCAATCCAAACGATTACTGCTAGCCCATTTTATCCATTATGAACGCCAAACAGTTTCAAAGTTTCAATGAACCTTTGTTTTTATCCCCAAGGTTTTTGTGGGCTCTTGTGAAAGTTGGCTGGCAGGAAAGAGGGCAAGGAGAGAGGGGAAGACAGACAGCAAATGTCGCAGGGTCCGGGAATCGAACCCGCTGCCAAACATGGGTCACGCTAAACCTCTTCGCCACGCCCGAACCTTTGGTTTATGATGGTTTTGTTTCCCCAAGTGTCTGTAAATTGTAAAATCTGATTCCATCAACCTTTCTCTGGTCACCGAGACCAAATGTTTCTCATCCAACTACAAAACTTTTTTTCCAGAAGGGATTTTGTTTGTCCTTGTGGAAGGAAACAACTTCCAGTCATGCCTGTAGGTGTTGCTTTGGAGCAGGTGTTTCCTTCTTAGATGTTACCCCGGGTCCATATTCAGTTATCCTCTAGCTATGATACTTTAAGCCTTTGGGGTTAAAATGCTCCTTTAAGTTTGCATTTCTTACCAGACAGAGATTTCCATATACACATTAGAATTGATTTAGTGATATATAAAGCATGTTAGCAATGGCCCAAATCTCAGTTGTATTCCAGTTTCTAAAAAGTCAGACCTGTAGTAGGAATCTAGCTTTAATTAACAATGCCATTTCCGATTGAAGAAGTGTTCAAATATTTAAATGGAACAATGCCAGAAGTGTTTTGTCCATCGATTTAAAACTTGTTCCTGTTTATAAAAGTCATTCAAGTTTAACGTTTGTATCTGATGGAGGAACGAGCTAAACACACTTAACAGCAGAGAGATCCTTGCTCTTTCCCATATTGCTTGAAACCTGCTTAATAATGTGAAACATCCTTCTTAAGTAGATTTCTTTAATTGAACTCACCAGACAAACTAACCAACCCAGCTCCCTGAAATTAATTATAGTGATTCAAAGAGCCCTGACACACAATATCATCTATAAATTTAATAGCACAATAAAAAATGTTAGCTTTTTTGCATAATAATTTAAATCCAATTTGCATAATAATTTGGAACACGGCATATGCGTTTTTAATTCAAACTTGCAGTTGTATATTTTCAAATACAATCAGATTTGTTTTAAAGACTCCAAAAATAGGCAGACAAATTCTGAATGATAAACTAAAGCAAAGAAAAACTTGTTTCGATTAGTGTCAGTCAAACTTAATGGTTGAGGATTGAGAATTACGCAACGAGACTTGTTTAGAACGTCGGCTTCTGAATGATCGGTGCTTTAAAATAGAGCTAAACATAGCATTAGTGTTGTTAGGAGACCAGCTCAAACGGTTGACGTGGGAGAACCACTAAGACAACGGGAAAAGCGAGAAAAGGGAAGAGAAAGAGTGAGTGAGGAGACCGTCAGTTTTGAACTACTAGAGATGTAATTATTTTTCCATAAAGATTAATGGGGAAATCAGCAACATTTGTGCAATCTCTGTTGCTTCAATGTCGGGATACGGCCAAAAATAACAACAAGTGGCTTTCTAAGTTTTTTCCTTCTCAAACCTGGAGTACTGAAATGGTATCAAATAAAAACTACAGGAAGCAAAGAATGAAAGTGAACATAGGACAGGAACAACATAGTACGTTACTGGAGGGGGGTGATTGGAAAAGATTTAAGAAGCGATGTGTTCTGGATCCTACATGTTGACACCGACGTAATAGGGCACTTTTGTGATTTAGGATCAACATCCACACAGGTTATATCTAGGGCAGAAGCTTTAAAAGGCTATCAGAGTAAGGCATATTTACACTAATATAAATAATAATAATAAAAAAAAAACGTTAGCACTTTATGAAAAGAAGGAACATGTAGAGGAAGTGAGAAAAGAAGAGGAAGAAAGAGTCTAGATGAAACACATAACGAAAGCAATGACAGAGGAAAAGCTTTGCTTCAGCAGTTAGTCCAAACACAAACGAAGATGCAAACATCAGCAGCATTCCTGCAGGACTACCAACTCATCAAATCCAGCGTTTAAGCTCCATAAAACCAGCAGCTAAAATGCAATTAAAGCAGCAAGATGTCAATGTGACGCACAATGCTGCACAGAATAGCTTAACATTACGTTGACTGGAAGTCAAGAGCGCTGGATTTGATTTCACACATTCAGAAAATGCATTCAACAGGTTAACTCTTCAGCTGAAGCTAATCCAAACACAATTAGAGGATTATTCGTGCAGAATCGCAAACAGTGAACATGTGAATTAAAGCTGTTTTGGACTTTGATGTCTGCCGTTAAATTGTTTGATGGCGAGAACATTTAACGTCCACCACCTCCACTCGATCCAAACGCTAACGAGAAACTTGAACGAGACTTGACGAGTCTTTGGAAGTCAGGGTTGGAGACGAAGTGCCTGAGGTTCTCTGAGGTGAATCACGGTTTAGAAAATTAATTAAAAAGAAATAAAACTGGTTAATGGGCAATAATTAATCAATATTACTGTGCTAATCATGATCTTTTAATGAAGATACATTTCAGAGTAACAGTTGCTAGAGCTGGGCAATAAATCGCTTTTATCAAATTTTTGGATGGTCAAAACGTTGACCTTCTGAAAGGTCAACGTTTTGACCTCTGCTGGAAATGAAGATCTGGACCTTCCAGAAGCTACAGTCACATTCATTTCTGACATTTTACGCTTTGATAAAGTTTTTAAAACATTCTTCTTGCCAAACTACAATTGGTGTGATTTATAGTTCTCCTCAGTGTTTCTGCAGTGGAGGTTATGAACCCAGCAGCTTCATAAAGCAAATCTCTGCCATCGTTAAGCCCAATCAGTCTAAAAGTCGGGTTTTCATCCGCTTTGTGCTCCGGGTTATTCAAACTGTGATTATTTTTAGATGCAACACCAGCAGATGCAAAACTTGTCCAGAATAGTTTTTGATGGTTGACTGACTGCAGTGACATGCCATTGCATTGGTTCTGTAACGCGCTCAACTCAGCCCGGCTCCGACTCACCGTCCTGATGGACGCGCATGGCCGACGCTGTGATGTCCGTGGTGACGTTGAAGTATGGCAGCCACAGGTCCTGAAGGTTAAAGACAGGGTCTTTTACTGCTGCCGTATTTTTTTGTCAATATTAACAGAACAAAGGTTTGTACTTTTTTCTCAGAGTAAAATTTAAGCATTTTTAAAGTGAGTTTTCAAACTTTCCCAGGAGCATGTTAGAGATAAAAACAACACAAATTAATTAGACAGATCCAATACACTATTTTATAATGTCATTTATTACTGTTATTAAATCTCTCTATTATAAGTAAAGTATACACCTGAAACTCAAGCTCTTGCTAAGTTCTCTTGCATTTAGTAAATAGGAACATATTTATTAATTGCGACTGACCTAAAACAAGAGAAATTTAGTCTGACTTAGTCTGACACTGTTTGGTCAGACAGAGTGAAAAAAGTGTCTTTTTATTTTCTTAAAATATCTGGTGTCAACTATGAATACATTTAGGCTTTCAATCAAATGTTAAGATTGCACTGTATTTCAGCGCCAAACAGTTTCAAGGACTTTATACAGAAATTCAAAACTTTCTAAACCTTGAGAACACCAAAATGAGATTCTAGCATTTTTAAGGATTTCAAGCACCCATACAAACCCAGCGAGTGGGAAATCTATCACGAACGACTACATATGAAAATTCTTGCTAGAGAAAAAAAAAAACATCTCTTGCCTCAATTTGCTTGTCCTCAAACACATTATAGATGCTGGTGTTGAAGGCCGAGCCGGAGAACATGGAAGTGATGGGGTAGGTGAGGTCCAGGACCGTTTTAAATACTGAATTCATCGCCTGTTAAATAAAAAACAAAAAACACATCATCTTCTATTCCATCACTCAGTTACATTAATACTTCTTGTTTCCATCTTACATGTAAACTAGCCACTACGTTAAAAATAATGGAACAAGAATGGATACAGCGAGGGATTGCACAGAACCTTGGACCATTCTCTGGCTCTCTGTTTGGTCCGAACGGCGCTCCTTTCCTCGGCATACAGCGCTCCGATGAAGGAGCCGATGGACGTGCCGCCCACGATGTCGATGGGAATCCCGGCTTCCTCCATGGCTTTAATCACCCCCACATGTGAGCAGCCTCTGCAGGACAAAATGCACAGGATGTGAGAGTCTATGAGTATGAGATGAAGTGAATTTTCACATTATTTGCACAAAATAATTGTTGATTCAATGGATATGCACTAAAAGTACTTTTATTTTTAAAAGTTTCAAGTTTTTTTCTTGAATTTGATCCGCCGGGTTGAATTTTTGGGCCGCAAATAACAATTACTTCAGTAATCAGTAAAGCATGGCGGGCCGCCAGTCTTATAATACACTGAGGGAAACCCTGCAATATCATGATAGAAATGCATAAATGAAATATTTCTATTTCAGTGTCAAGTTTTGTTAGCATAGAATGACTGTAGCATCGTACAGGTTGGTAACAGAAGTGAGCCAGTGGTGAAGACCAAAATTGTTCAGCCAGTCGGCAATGAAGTCACACACAGATGACTGTGATGGATGCAAAAGAAGCTAGCTCACCAGCAGATGTACATTAGCAGCTAGTTAGCTAGTCGGCTACTTAAACAGCTACTCAGATTCACCTGGCTCCGCCTCCACCCAGCACCAGCGCGATGTTGTTTCCAGTGAGAACTCGGGCCAGCCGAGAGAAATCGCTGTGTCTGTCTGCCGTTTTCTGAAACACCTTCTCATAAACTTCCCTCTGCGAAGACAAAATACAAACTGCAACGCATGAAAATGAGCTCTTTGGTTCTATAATTATAATGTCAACTATAATTAAAAGTATACAGAAATGTACCAGCTTGGTGGCGCTGCGTCTGGAGAAGACCCTGCGGGGACACTTCAGGTGGAGATGACCCGAGCACCAGCTGCGCATGTTGAGCCACTCCACGGTTCTGGACGGACCGGGTCCGTCTTCTTTATGCAGTAGGATGAGCTTCTTCAGCGCGCGGACGGCCGTGTTTTCCAGCATCTGCTCCAACTTTAGGGTCGACGACGAGAGGAGAGGCGCGTTACAGTGCAGTTATTACCCTTACAGTCCTCTGCTGGCGGACACACACCTCCCCAAGAGCAGGTTCCTGATCCCCCACGCCCACTATCAGGATGCAGTCAGCCTGCCGGATGCAGCGCTGCGTCCACGGCGTCATGCTGCTATCCGTCTGGTACAGGACAATTCGATTGATGTCCTCCTGCTGGGCCAGCCAGCCAGAAAGACGGTACTCATAGATGCTGAAATCAACAGGAAGAGGAGGAAAGTTGTTCTATTCCAGCAACACCGAAGGTTTTAAAAGCAAAACAAGAGCTTAAAGGTCTGACATGCCAGTGAGATAATGTTGCCATAATAAAACATCACAAACATGGCAGAAAGTTCTCTTTGGATCTTCCAGAGTCCCGATTAACAGCTTTGCCTGAAAACAACTATAATTACACTACTACCGAAGCCAACACCTGCAGTCTTACTTATTTTAACCTTTGCAGGTACAGCCAATCAGCTCCAAGGAAAATGAATGGGGCTCCTGGATTGGCTGCTGTGAAAAGCCAACAGCCTGTCATTAAGCATTGTTCTGAGGTACTTTCAACTTCCCAAGAAGCTTTTTCTTTTGCGTACGTCAGAATTTGTTGTGTTTGGCGTTACGGTACACAAAAACATTCGCAAACAGTTTGAATATACAAATGCTGAATAGGTGGATCCCACGCCCGTTTGTGGTTGTGTAATCCAACGTTGAGAAAAATGGAAAAAAATGTATAAAATAAACAATGTTTTTATGATTGAGCTTTTAAAATGCACAGATTTAACATTTTTTCTTATGAAAAAGTGGCTCTCTAGCTTTCAGAATTTAGTTTTACAGGCGTGGTTTGCGACAGCCATAACTGAGAGCCCACTGTTGTGTTTTTACACATGGATGTAAACCAAACACAGTTCTTTTTAATGGAGTTAATTGCATAAAATTTTCAAAACAGAATGACCAAAAAGTACAATTGATATATGTTTAGATCTATCTTATTTGGAAAATGTGATTTAAAAAATTCCACAAATATCATCATTCTATGGAAGAAAATGTTTAAATTTTCTAATTTTTTAAAACTTACAAATAGAAATAAAATGGTGTTTCTTTAAAAATAACAAATTATATCAAGAGAGAGAAACTGCGGCTCAATTATTTTTGTCTTTGAGGGCAAAATGACTGACGTCTGGCTTAGACGAAGAGGCATCGAATCAAATTTGAATTAAACAAACTTTAAACAATTTGATGTATGAAACGGATTTAGTATGTGTTGAATTTTAAAAATGTTTAACATTTTTCTGGAAGTCATGTTTGTAATTAGTAAGAAAAAATATATATATATAGTGAAAAAGGGAAATGCTTCCCTGAGCAGCAGACTGACCTGTCCAGAGCAGAGGCTCCAAGGCGCTCCCTGATGATGTCACTGGTGAGCAGCAGAGTGGGGCCTTCGAGTGTCAAACGGGGACAAGGTAAAATAAATAAACCAAAACAAGATTAAGAGAACACGCCGATATGGAGAAATATTGTCCAGAAAGTGAAAGGGGGGGAATTACCGATGGCACTGAGGGCGTGGCTGAGCTCCAAGTTAAAGGCGCTTATTGGCACATCGTCACCCACAGGAAGCACAGCCACAGTGGAGAGGTTACTAGCGGGGTTGGTGACATCTGCACTTTTTGTCATACTTGGCAAACTCAGCGCCGAACCTGGTGAGCGGGGAGCAAAGAGTGTGAGAGAGAGCATGAGACAGACCGTCAGACCGTCAGAAAGAGACAGAGAGAAAAGAACAGAGAGAGAGAAAGAGAGACGGAGGTGTGTTTAGTCATCCTCTGACCTGAGAACGGCCCCCGACCGTGCTGCAGGTTCCCCAGAATCTTCTGGCCCAACAAGTGGATCAACCTCGTCACAACCTAAGGAAAAAGAAAAAAAAACACCAAAACAAACATGTGAATCAGAAGAGCAGCCATGAAAGTACACAATTCAATAAATTAATAAAGTATTTACGTATGTGATGACATAAAAATGTCCATAAATAAAAATAGAAATGATGTGCAGCTCAAAAAGCACACATGTAATAAAATTTGGTAATATTTTACACAGATTTATCACATATGTTGTAAATATGATTGTTGAAGTATTTATTTTGTTTTCTTCATGTATTCATGTTCAGGAGAGAAGTGACACGAGTCATTATTGATCATCTGAAAGACCCAAAATCTATGGCTTCATAGCAACAGCTGCAGACCAGTCGCCCTGTCTGCTGAGCAACAGAGGAAAACAAGTAAAGCTCTCGAAAATGAAACTTAATTATAAAATTAGTAAATTATAATGTAAACGTTATTAATTGTGGTTTTCCAATTATTTAAGAACCACAAGTTTATTTCAAAACTCTGAAACAACAAGGTCTAGAAGACAAAAAAGTTTTGCGTTTTATGCTGTTGTTTTTTTATTTTTATTTCTGCATGCATTTGAAGATTCTCGATAAGCAAGGCAATCAAAGAATTTAATGAAAATTCAAATTGTGACGCCGCAAGTCAATGACGAAAGATGCCACTTCAATAAAAATGTATGTGAAAAGTGCCTCATTTATATGAAATTTTCCTTTTTTTTAATATATCATACTTATCCAGACCTTTCAGAACTGTGTGTGAAAGCTGCAGAGATCGCGGCGTCTTAAACAATGCGCTCGTCTCACCTGCGGGTATCGTCTCTTGATGTTGTTGAGCGTTCCCTCTGGCAGCTTGACCAGCTCCGTGTCCCTCACGGCGTGCACGGTGGTGGCTCTGGGCTGCTTGGTCAACGCCTCCACCTGAAGGACAAACAAGATCCTGCTCCAAAACCCAGAGTTTGATACAGAGCCGAGCGTCTGCTCCAGAGAAGAGAAAACCAAATATGCTTACGACGCCAATGAGGTCTCCTCTGCCGTATTCCCCAACCAGCTCCTTCTTGCCGTTCGCCTTACGGATGACCGATCGCAGACGCCCATTCAGGATGATGTAGGTGCAGTCCGACTGGTCGTCTTGTCTGCAGTTAAACAGCCGCCATCATCGCAAAAGATGCAAAACATGCAGATGCGTTTTGAGATGTTTTCGCTAGTAAAACGCAAAAAGAGTCTTAATACTGACGCATGTCAGTAAATCTGAATGTGAATGAAACATTTATTTTATTAATTTGTTATGGATTCATTTCAAGTAGTGATATGTACGATATTCTCTTTGGTTTCAGCACATACAGCTGATACAAATTAAAAGATCAAATGTCTCTTGTTTTATTGTCGATCAAAATGACCAACATGATTTTGCTAAGCAGATGGATTCGGTGTCCCAGAAAATAATTGATTTTCATCCAAAAAGCAAAAGATGTTGTGAAGATTCTGGCTCAAGCTTGTAAGAGTGATTATTCACAGTGAAACATGTTCTGTGTTGTTATTGGCTGAAAGGACACTCAGCAAGGAGGAAGCCAGTACTCCAAAAGATCCTCGTTTCTGGACACACGTCTTGAGGTTTGATGAAGCGGAACTGTTTGGCCTCATGCTAACAGTTTACAACTAATTAGAACCCCAAATTAATTTTTAATAACTTTAAATAATTACGGGTAAGCCACAAAAGAAGTTAATCAAGCTCTGTTTCTAACAAGAATAATGGAAAGTTCAGCGGGCGGAAAAAGTGCGGTAGAAACGACAGGGGAAATTTCAAACAAATCCAAGTCACAGTCTGCTGGACAACTCTCAAGTCCATGTTATGGATTTAAGATTTCTGTACCAAAAAATAAATAAATACTTTTGTCCTTTTAATTTGTCTCAATTTTTAAAGAGACAGATAATACGACAACTCACTGAGGAACTGAATAGGAAAGTTTTTAAATTAGCTTTAAATTATAATCCTTAGAGTAACAGAAAGTAAATATATCCCTTCGTATTGTCACAAAGTTGTCCAAGTTCCACTTTTACTTTAAAAAAATGGAAGCTTTTATTCTAACTGAGATGCATCATCCATCAGTAAAGACTGTACAAACATGCAGCTGAACTGTGCGAGAACAGCAAGCAAAATATTTTCCTTTATTGCAAATAAATGCAAATTTGTCTCTGTGCATCTGTGTGAGGAAAACCTGGACAAACCTGTAGAGGGCTCTGCCCGCTTCAACTGCCATCCAGTCGATTGCAAAGTCCATCTGCCTGACAAAAGCTGACATTCGAATGGCCACCGTGTGGGCCACACTCAGCACCACGCTGGGCTGTTCCTTCATAATCCTGCAGGGGGCAGAAACGAGGAGGAGTACTGAAATAGTGAACAGCAATGATGAACAAGACAATTTGCTTTGGCTAAGAAGATTAATTCAGAGGAAAACATGCTGATCATTCTAAACCGAGCTCATAACTAGCATCTTTTCAAGCACGTATACTTTGGCCACAGAAAAGAGGAAAACACTCACTCATAGAAATCTGACTTTGAGATCTTCAGGTAAGTACAGTCTCGGACAGCCTTAATGGTAAAGATAAGGGGCTCTCCGGTGAGCACCGCGATCTGGCCTACCATCTCTCCTGGGTGGGTCACAAACAAGCAGACGGCGTCCTGTTTGTCGATCATTCGCTGGTAAACATGCAGGCAACCAGACAGGACGAAGTGCAGACTCACATCCTGCGGGACCACGAATGGAAATAGACTGTTTTTGTGCCAGCTACCACACATGATCAATCAGCATCTGGTAGAGTAATTACCTGGTCTCCCTGTCTTGCTAAAACGGCTCCAGCTTTCGCATAGTGCATCGTCACTTTCCCGCTTAACAAAGCCGGATCCTAAAAGAGTGGAGACACGGTGTCAGGATGAAGATGGAGGAAAATAAAGTCGAACAAAATGCACGTGCATGACACTTTGGAGACCCTTCACATGGGACTCTGTTTGCAGACACATTATTCAGACAAATGAATGACCACACACAAAAAACATTGTGGATCCAAGTGAACATTTTAATCAGTGCATTGGTTGATTGGAAACAAGAATTTGGACAATGTGACAGTAAACAAACTAGCCTCTGCATAGAAAAGGTTAGCAGGTGGTCTGGCTTAAATGTCAAAAGAAATTACACCAATAAAAAGAAGAAAGTACAAAGGCAAAGTAAGAATGCCCTCTTTCAGTCCCAACCATAGGCGTAGGAACGTAGGAATGTGACTGTCACATTCGTCCCACCCAATATTTTCACCGCAGTTGCAAATAATTTTTAAATCTTCTACTCGCATGCTTTTATTTTGAAGGCGCACCCCAGCGCCTTCAGCTCAGCGCTTCCTCCCTCCTCTGAGCCGGAGGCAGCGGGAATAATGCGTTATTAATGTGTTGATGGCACAATTGCTTATGACATTTCTGCTCAAGCTATTTATTGATCTGTCAGGTTTCCGATATCGTGGCGACTCACTGGACAGTCTAACAACAACAACAAAAAACTTTGACGTCAATTCTATAAAAAAGAAAAGAAACAAAAAGAAGGAACTGAATGTAACTGAATGAAAAGCTAAACCATACCTCAATTCGCATGAGTTTGAGAACTTCTTTTTGAGCTTCCTCAAAGATCGAAGGGTTGCACCGACTGGATGACGGTGCAAAAATGTTGTCTACACCCGATTCCTGATCAGGATACAAATAGATCCCTGACGGAACTTCTTCCACCGTCACTTTCCTCTCACGCTGCTCGTGGGAAACGGACTGCAAAGAAAAACCATCGTTTCAAAATGGTACCTTTCATAAGCTCTACATTTAGATGAGTTGCTTTGCTTCCTCGCTCCCACAAGTTAAAAGTGGCTTCAGGTTTTGTTGTCAAGCGAAACTGAATACACTTTTACACGTGCGAGGAAGCCAGAGGTGAGCGTATGGTCTTATTTGTGCACCGACCCGACTGAAGGTTGGAGGTGTGTTGCCGTCTTCTGCAGAGGCAGAAATCCGCCCTCGATCGAACGCCATGTCAAAATCTGACTTCACGCTTTTCTGAATACCTGCACAAAAAGAAAAAGTAAAAATGTAAGTTAAGAAAAAAAAACAAAACAATTCAGTCATTTCTCCACACAAACACACAAAAAAAGAGTTTTAATTTAAGCGAAAGCATCAATGCTTGCTTCCTTGATGATTTGTCCAGCACAACATCTGCTGAGAACAAATTATTATTCTGATGTGTCATAACTTCAAAAGGCACATCACAGAATCGTCTCGTTTTATTTTGCCAAGCTAAGCTTTTCGCTCTGCTGATTTTCATTTCTCACCATCTGTTTGGTCATAAAACCATAAACCAACAAGTCATTACTTCCTAATAACCGAGTGAGAGAACTGCAGTTGGAACAGTTTAGAAAAAGTGATCTGGATTGAAAATATTGTCTTTTAAGCAGCAATCAGTTCATCTTTTAAAGTCCATAAAGGGGAAATTAAAAATGATTTTAGGGCTAAAAAGGCCCAGAGATTGGTTCAACATCCCACAGCATCAATAAAAAAAGACATGATGTTTCCATGGTCACACAGAGACTTCTTTAATCTCTTTCTTTAATTTTTCTCAGATGGGTTACATTTCAAACATGCAGGCTGCAAATAAACAACCCGACCTATTAATAGGTCAACGAGAAAACTGCAAAAGTAAATAACAATTCAAATTTGTTATTGTTGAAACTGGAAAACCATTAAATAATGACCAAAAGTCTCTCACCAGAGATATCCACCGGCATGGAAATTGTTCTGCTGAGATTTGGCGGACCTCCTTCTTTTCCTTGGTCCACCCCTGTGATTAAACGAAATGCATGAAAACAGCAGGACATTCTTAAAAAACTAATTCTGGGGAATAAAATTTCCAGACATTTTTTAAAAAAGTGTTTCCAGACCTTGTAGTCCATTTATAAGTGCGAAATAAAAAAGGAATTCCAGAGATTTTATGGCAGATAAACAAAGTGGCCAACTTTTGGACCATTGAATAAATGAATACAAAAATAAAGAAAGACGAAGAAGGAAAAAATAAGAAAGGAGAAAGAAAAAGGACAGAAGAAGGAACAACGCAAAAGGAAGTAAGTCTCCAAAAAGAAAAACTAAAGGTTCAAGGAAAAATGGAGGAAGGTCGCAAGAAAAAAGGCAGGATCGAGAAAAAAAAAGAAAGGGCACAACTAATACGGAAAGACACAATGAGAAAAGGAAGGAGGACGGAAACAAGCTCACAACATTTCGGCGATGGTCTAGGAAAGAAACTATCGAAACACAAATATATTTTCCCAAACTTATCCAGTCCTAGAAAATGAGCCATATCATCAATAAAGCTTATTCAAATGTTTTCAGACTGAAACATGGAAGAAGCTGTATTTTATTCAGAAATAGTCGGTTCTTTCTTAATATCAGAGATATTTTTGTAAAAATAAAAATAAATAGATTCCTATCAGGTGAGGTTTTAGTTTTATTCATTCATTCATTTTTACACGTCATTAGTTCCCTCATGTCTCTAAACTACACGGACATTTTGTTTTTCTAAATAGTTGCCTCTATTTCTACCTGCTCACTGATGCATCCCTCCCAACACGGTGGCGTTATGCTAAGCTTAGCATAATGACGTTACCTGAAACTTCACCTTTGAGGGCAGCTTCCCGATGCTCCTCTGGAACGCTCAGGCTGCCGAATCGCTTCCCATGGCGGATGGGGCTGGTGCGCGGCACGTGGGGCGACGTCGGCGGGAGACGGGAAGGAAGCATTTCCTGTGAAACCACAGGACATGGAAAACATGCATGAGGCATAAAATCTACAATAAGAACCTAACAAACGAAGAAATTAATACAGGCTGGGTCATATAGGTTTCATTTTGTGTTCCATTGAAAAGCCCCAAAGTTAGAATTTCTGCTACATCCACTTAGTCTGATTTAATGTCAGAAAGTGAGGAAAAAAGGTTATATATCTACTCTATACAGTGTATGTGCAGTATATGTTTATCTGAAAACATACCAAGTATTTTTGGTCTAAATTCTACAACAAATATTTTAGATCACTTGAAATAAAAAAAGATAACTTAAATTAAAAGCAACTTTAACAAGATGTAGGTGCTTGTTTTAAGTCAACAATTGCTTAATGTTGATGAAAAAAACACCAGTTGTGACTTGCCTTAAGTTATAATATGGGAAAATGTCTCGTCCTACTGGTAGATTATTTCACTTATTGTACTTTTTCATCAATATTAAGGAATTGTTGACTTCGAACAAGCTCTTATCTTTTACTGAAAAGTTCATTCTCAACTTTAGACAAGCTATTTTGTCTTATTTCATATTACAGTAGAAATCATACCAAAAATACTTGGTAAGATTTTGTTTCTTTTTAAGTGACCTGTGACTAAAATGACCTCCGACAGATGTAGATCATTCTGATCATCAATGATCATTTTCATTTATCAAGCGATTAATTGATTTATTGTTTACCACGACAGGCCTAGATATTGATTCTAAATAACAGATAGTACACGGAGTGTGTTTTGTGCCTCTGATAACTCACATGACTGAACAGCTCATTGGTCAGCCCCAGGTAGTTGTGCAGAGCCAGGACTGTAACCCTCTGGAGACGCACCATGATAATCTGAACAGAAAGGAAACGGAAAGTCATTTATGCATCACCTTGAAACAAACAAGGGGGAGGGGATGAAAAGTACCTCAAGGCTCCATTTTAGGCCCATTTATTTTACTCTGACTTCTTAAAACTGCTTGAATTACTAGATTTCTGAAAAAAGAAATTTGAAAGTCAATGAAGATAATTACTCTCTTCAACTGATCTGCTGTGATCAGGCAACAGATCAGACATGTAAAGATGTCTGTGAAGCCAAACTGAAAGAATCGAGGTGTTGTTTTCCACCAGTCAACGTCTCTTGAATCTCCTTCATGACACACTGAGATTTGAAATTTTGATAATAGAAGCTTGATGTCAAAACAGGAATTCAAGGTAATTATTAATGCCATTATTTCCTCTCGTCTGGACAACTGTAACACACTTATCACGCGTTTCAACAACAACTGCAAAAAATCACCTTCAATTTTCAAAAGCTCTGCATTTAGTTTAAAATGGTGACTTTATCTATCAGGACGCTGCCTGGCTAAATAACTTAACGCCACACACTCCAACTGAGACTTGCAAACCAAAAGTCTCAAATTCAGTCGTGCTTTGTCTTAAATCTTTTCAAATATTGTTTTCTATTCTTCTTTGTCATCTACTTCATTTATTTTTTTTCAATTTTTATGCTCCATCTTTGAGAAGCAATTAGATTTTTTTTTCATCTATGACAGGCGCTATGTAAAGAAACCACCCGAGTGAAGCCCCCCTCCCCACTTTCAAACATTTGTGCTACGTTTGTGCAGCAGAAATTTTCAATTGTGCCGCTATAATTTTAAGACATGTTTCCAGAGGTTATGAAAGGTCAACAAATTCCTCCCTACTTTCTTCAAATCAGATAAAATTTGTGTCAATCAACTCGGCTACATTTGTGCAACCAACATTTTTTTTGCTTGTGATTCTTTGGCTTTAAAGATATTAATGAAAGTTTAGAAGTCAAACGGTCAACCAGTCCCCCCACATTTACTAAATTGTTTAACTTTTCATTAATATCTTTAAATCATAGCAGCACAAACAAAAACATTTGCTGCACAAACGCAGTCGAGTTGACTGACACCAATTTCACTTGATTTAAAGGTGGGTGGGCTGGTTGACCTGTCATGACCTCTGGAAACGTTTCTCAATATCTTTAAAATGATAGCGGCACAAACTACATTTTTTTGCTGCACAAAAGTAGCACAAACGGTTGACACCAGTTTTTTTCTAATTTGAAGGAGGTGGGGGAGGGGCTCAGCTTCACTCAGGTCAAGAAAACTTATCTACTAGTTGCTGAAATCTCATTCAGTATCCAGTGGAGAACATTTATACTGATGATAAAGCAATGAAAAGTACTAAACTCACCTGAACTACTCGCACCAGACTCTCAGGATACTTCTCAAAGATGGTGAGGAAGGCCTCGACGGGCAAACGGAGAACAGTGGTGACCTCTGCAGCTCGAGCCGACACTGTTCTGTAAGGCCTCTGATGGCCCTGGAAACAGATGTTCCTTCATTCTTAAACTATTCAGACAACAACATAGTTAATGCAGCCGACATCATTTAAGCATTAAAGTCTAAATAGATTTGGATTGAAATGAGATCAGGCATATCCGTGTGACTCACGAAGGAGGAAGAATGTTTTGTGAGTCAGGAGTTAAACATCAACAACGTCAGGAATATACAATCAATGCTATAAAAGTACTTTATATCACTTACAGGTAATAATTAGAAGTTTATCTGGGAATTGGGGGAAAGAAAAGCCTTTGTGTGCAAATGTGAGTTTGCATTGTGACCTACTGTAATGACATCCAGAATGCTGAGAAGGCTGTGAACACTGTCTCCAGCAAAAACCTCCTTGACCACACTCTCTTTGCCATCCTGCAGGACAAACAGGAGAGATTCAGGTTGGGGGGACATGACAAGATATTTAACCGTTTATTTATTTATTTTTTTTTACTAATTTACATTTGAAAAGATGTCTTTATCAGGACAAATGCTATATAAAGCTTAGTGAGAAGGTGATGGATATGGCTGTGTAGCTTTGGGTGTGTTTATTAAGAAATGGAAGAAATGGAAAATCTAAAACGACCAAAAGTTTACATCAACCTTGAGCTTTGTCTCACATTGTGAAGACGATCATGCTCGATAACTATTGAAGCCGTTTTATTATTAAAACTGCTTTTTTTTTTTTTTTTTTTTTTTTTGCAATTTTAAGATATTGATGTTTTCCTGATAAAACTGCATTTTTATAAATTTATTCTTGTAATTTAACTAAAAATTTCATAATATGGCATAGTGTTTTAACTGACCTATAACAAGAAAAGTTTAGTCTGATTTAACTTCATTTAGTGAGAAAAAAAATGTGTCTCTTTCTATTAGTTGTATGAAAATATCTGGTGATAAATGTAAATGTTTTCCAAGCTTTGGACTTTTAATCAAGTGTTAGATTAAACTTTAATGCATGCAAAACTGTCCAGTTTTATTTTCAAGCACTTTCATGAACTTTATACAGAAACCAAGCAAGTTCCAAACCTGGAAAACATTGAAATTCAAGGATTTTGAAGGATTTCAAGCACCCATGCGTATCTGGTCTTCAGATTTATATGCAAATGAGTGTCGATTCAATCAAAACACTAATTACTTGGACAAACCTATTCAACAACAAAATAAAACTACCATTTCTCAGCAGTAAATTAACTCTAAATTCGTGCTAAGCTTAGATAGATGACAGCTGATAAGCAAGGAGAGTGAAGCGATATGAACTGCAGCCTCACCACCCCTGTAAGGCACAGTTCTAGCTTTCCGTCCTGAACCACGTAGATGCTGCTGTCAGGCTGTCCTGGCCTGAAGACGTGCTCCCCCTGCTGGAACTGCAGAAACACCATGTGCTTGCACAGCTCCAGGAAGAGCGGCTTCTCAAAGTGACCCAAAACCCTACGGTTAGTGACAAAACAAACAGTGGCCACGGTGAGGAAACGGGAATACGAGCGGGCGACTACCAACGCGAAAAAAGCGTCTCGCCGCGCAAACCTACCGGACATTTTTGAGCATGTAGAGCACCTCGGACGGGAGGTGGGAGTTGGCCACGTCGAATTCAGTGAGATCTGCCTCCAGCACCGAGGGAGGGGGTTCCTTCGCCTGCAGGATGGGCACCTCCTTCTTGAAGCGCAGGATCCTGCATGGGCAACACACAATGTCATAAAGAGAGATTAAAGAGGGGGAGGACAGAGAAGGGAGGGCAATTTTTATGAAGAGCCTTTTACTTTTTGGCAATGTTGAGCATTTTCTGCTTCTTCTTTAGGCGTGGGCGAGAAGAAGAGGAAGCCCCCACCAGTGAAGAGGTAGACTGGGAAACCTGTGGGGAAACGGATGCAAGTATGGGCCCCAGTGCTAATGTTTGTTTTTGTAAAAACATGCGTCCCTGCTGTAAGAAGAATCTTTTTTTAAAGTGTCATGTCTAGAATTTTTACATATTTTGTCGTGTTTTACCCACAAACCCAGATGGATTACCAAATGGAAACTTAGATTTCAGTGGACTGAAAGCGATGCATGATTTTCACAAAATCTAGAAATAAACATCCACCTCAGTTTTCTTCTGAGCAGAATTCTCAAATACTTTCTGCTTTGAATTAATCTAGCACATAAAATCTGAATTCAGTAGGTGAGTGTTTGTGGCCGGAATTTCACCAGACGCAAAAAGCCGAAACGTTTTCAGCCCGCCACTCACTTTCCGCATAATCTTTCGTCCGTAGAACATGACTTTGTCTCTCTTGCGGAAGCGATACTTCGGTGCCTCCTGAACCTCTATGTCTGCGAAATAAAGGTTAACGTCCAATGAACCAGAGCTGAATAATGTGCTGTTTCCAAGACAACTTTTCAGAGCAGGCTGAGAAATGGCACTCTGCGTTTACTGACTTCGGTGCCGGATCCTCCGCAATATGAAGAAGATGAGGATGGCGATGAGGACTATGGCGACGCCAGCACCAATAACCATTTCCACCATCTGGAGAGAGAGAACAGCAAGAAAGAAAAATGAGAGCATCAGGTTCTCCATTAAATCTGCTTGAATTCACAGAGAGCGGTGGACTAAACTTTTGGCTTAAGGTAATAAAATTTGCTGCAGTGGTAAAAACGGCTGAAAAAAAGGCAGAAATGAAAGTGCTCTCACCATGCTCGTCTGTAGCTCTTCCTCCACAAACGTCTTAAGGTTTTCAAATCTGTCCTGAAAGACAAAAAGTGAAACAGGGAGGCATGCTAGTGCGCCCGACAAGCTGACGAGACAACGGTTTCACACTACAATGTTGCTGCATGAAATGTGGGCCCGGCGGCGGCCTTTCTTTCACTGAGCTGTGAAAGCATGTGGGAATCAGGAATTCACCCTGCAGGCAGCAACACCCGGCAAAAAGGGAAAAAGTTGCATCTCATCTAATATTTCTCAATATACTTTCTTTTCTTATTTTATTTGCTGGATTTTTTTTTTAAATCACCAAAATACATAGAGATTTTCTTTCTCGTTTCCTGGCAATGTTAGGTTAAAATGATCTTGATTAAAATAACAGCAATCACTAAAAAAGCATGTCTGTTGAGAGTGCAGAGATCTGAGATAAGACTGTTTGCTTTGTGTGTGTCTGGTCAACCATAAGATTTAACATCATAAGATTAAAAGTGAGTGTAATTGGTCTTTGGCAGAGAGCCAGTGGATATTTATCAGTGTTATCTGCAATTATCTATTCGTTTGTAGCCAGGTTGACATTAATTGGCAGTAAATGGGTTGGATGGGACAAAAGTACAACGGAATTGAGGAGTACAACATACTCTGGATCTCTCAAAAACACACCCAGGTTTTCTGAGGTTAAAGGCGACCAATTATTATGCTTTCTTGAACAACATGCTCGTTACATTTTTTGCATACATTCATTCGTAGATAATGAGATATCAGTCTGCTCACTTCTGCCTGTTTTGAGCTCCTTTCAGAATGAGCCATTTCTGTCACTTTCAAATAAGTAGCTGCTGGCCCCGACCCCCAAATCAAAGTTTAGGTGAGGGGTAGTGCCTGCTGATTTGTGAAGTTTTTGAAACGACTAATTTTCCAGACACCAAAAAACATTAATTTATTGCCAAAACTTAGCTTTAATGTGACCTGTATAATTTAAAGAAAAAAGCAATCTGGCAGAAAGGGAGAAAGATGGAAATGACCTGCATTTATGCAACTCTTTTTAACAAGAGGACTAAAGAGGACTTTGCACAACAATCATTTGTTCAATCATATCGTCGGCGAGATTGTCATTCAATTAGCGCCACAGGAAAAGCAGGCGAAGTGCCTTGCCCAAGGACTCAACAGGATGAGGTAGGTTGCCGATCATGATGGCTCACATGACATCATGCTTGTCGCCTCATAACTGAATCACCTCAGAAAACTGCTGGTCTCTTCTAACTCAACTCACTAACATACCAATATGGACTCGTAACGACGTGCATTACTCCAGAACCTACCGGGAAGGGTTCTTCTTGGTCCTCTTGCTCTGAGGTATTCTGTCCCATTGTAGCTTTGTGTTTTCATAGGGATGGTCCATCAACAGCCACTGCAGACAAACAGGAGGATGTCAAAGCTACGCATCACAGCAGGAGCTACAGCACAGGGCCTACAGATCTTGTTGCTGATATAATCAATTGTTCGGGTGAGCCATAAAACTAATGAACTGCTTTTGGTTGTGTACCTCACTGTACCGTCCTCTTCTTGAGGAGGAAGAATGACCTTCAATGAGCTGGCACCGCTTTAGTAAGGGATTTAACTTTAAAGAAATTTGCTCTAGGTAGTTCTTCATTTCAGATTTCCTTTTTGTTTATGTTTCCCAGCCTTTTTCGCCTCACCAATGAGTAAGCCTGACAAGTCAGAGTCTGTCGGGGTGATTTTGATGGCAGGCAACACAGTGCTTTGAAATGAATGTGGAAAGTCACTAAATCTGCTAGATATGATGCAATCCAGGTTGCGTATTAACCACTGGGTGATTGATTGCATTTTTTTTTTCTTCACACAAACCAACCCTTGATCTCACTAACAAATGTGTCCCATTCAAAGCTCAACACCTCCCAAGGTAAATATTTTTCTTCCTCTATGTAATGCAAAAGCCTCCTTCCATACAGCGGGTCAAATTCCTGTTCGAGCTCTCATAAAAGATGAAGCAACTGCCAGTTTCTGCTTTCTTTACTTCATTTACCACAATTGCAAAGCAGTGAGAAAACATTCGTGTCTGAAGATTACTTCAATCTTACCCTCTCACATTTATGTGTTTCTGATCAAATTAATTTTACTGTTAGGAAAAGAAAAGCTGAAGAAATACAAATATGAATTGTCAGGTAGCTAGCTTGCAAGTCAGCACCCAAAGTTAGCATGTAGCTTTTCTAGCAAGCTAGCTAGCAGAGCTAGCCTGGGAATTTTCCCTCACAAAAATTGTTGCCAATACAGAAGTTAGACATACATGAAGACACTTTAAGGCAATTCTTTTTGGTGGGAGAGTTTGGGGGGCTACCCAAGACAGCGTTCAATTTTACTAGCTACACGCTAGGGCAAATGTTGCCAGATCCTCAGAGATAAATTCCTTGTCTGGCAACATGAAATAGACTTCAAAACAAACACATCATGTCTTCACCAAAAATTCAACAATTGATAAGAGACCAAATTGTTGACATGTTTTAGACTGGAAAGAGTTACTGAGACATTTATAAGGCTTTGGGATTCCAACCACCCTCAGTGAGAGCCATTATCTACCAATGAAGAAAACATAGCCCATCTGAAAGAATTACGTCAAGACCACACTGAAGACTCATTCGGGGGAAATAAGAACAACGCTGAAGTTCACAAAAATGGCATCCGTGGGAGAGTTCAAAGGTGGAAACCAAAAAGAACCCGTCTCACATTTGCCAAAACACATGATGATCCCCAAGGATTTCAGGGAAAGTTTTCAGTGGAATGACAGGACAAAATTGGAACTTTTTAGAAAGTGTGCATCCCACTACAACCTGACAGAACATGACGACATTATTTCAGAAAAAGAACAGAATAACGACAGCTTAGAGATGGTAGAAAGGTTTCTGTGTGCTATACTTCATCGGGACCATGTGAAATTATTTTAATTGGTTTAAAACATAAACTCTGCTCTCCATCAGAGAAACCTGCAGAAGAAAGTCCAGGTATTGGATTGAGAACGTAAGCTGAAGTGCACTTGAGGTTACGGAAAGGAACAGTAATGCTAAACACACCACAAGCAAGGTGACTCCTGAATAGCTTAGAAAGGGCATTTGTTGCTGCTGAAAACACTGTGTAGTTAAGAGGGCAATTACTTGGTTGGAGCAGCTACTTCCTCATAAAAACGGAAATCACCATGTGAAACTACTTCTTGGTTTTATCTTTGATATTATTATTTTATTATCAGAAACCTTTAAAATAACAATAAACAATTAAATACATTTTGCAGTCCAAGTTCTATTACCACTGTAAAAAATGTGCATGAATGTGCCATTTAGATACTAGTGTGAGTTTTCCATGTATCATTTTAAATAAAAATAAATAAATGAATTAAAAAAAAATCAAATAAATATTTTATTATTAGATAGCTTCTAAAATAGTTCAACAGAAACAAAAATGCAGAATAACTACACTACTTCTTCTAGTCTAAATAGTTAATGTACGTTTACTGCAGAAGGGCAATAAAAAATGGTTTCAATGCTCTTTCTTATATCTTATATTACAATTCTGGAAAAAAAAAAAAGGTCCCAATAAGTCAAAGACTTATCAGAAATCAGCCACAAACGTTTGACTGCTTCAAACATGTCACCACTAAACCTTCAAAATCTAATTTCTAAAAAGATTTTATAACCAGCGATCTCTAGTTAATTAGTATCTTAATCATTTAGCTTACTGGCAATTCTAATTTCAAACCTATTCAATGTAAACAAAAGCCCTGAGTTCATCTTTAATTTCTCATTTCAGTGGCACAATGAGGATAAAACATGAAGATTTTGAGTTTGTGGTTAGGTGAAAACACAGTAATAAATAAGTACGTCAACTGAAGTAACAATCAGTCAAGATATTGTTTCTGTGTGTAACTAAACTGAAACTTACTAAACACGTCGTACTTGTCACAGTTACTGGCACACTTTCCAGCACTCTGGTCAGGTCTGCTCTGATGTATTTCCTGCTTAATGTACTTCACAGCTTATCTGTGACTGGGAGGCAGGGCGGGGAGGCTGAGCTGCTGTATGGATGAAATTCAATCAGTGCACAGCTGAGGATGGAGGGTCATGTTACACGGGAGCAACTCTGTAATTCATAAACAAACCATAGAACAGGATGCTGTTTTGAAGGATGGCTTATAAGGCCACTGCCATTTTATGTACTCCTTAGTCCAGCCATTATTTATTATATAGGTCTACTATAAAGGGCTTCACATGATAACCAATGTGAAGGTAAAGTACAAGTAAAATACAATACAATTAGCTTTGATCTAATGAATGACAAAAAAAAACAAACAAAACAAAAAAAAAACAGTGAGAAATATAATCAATATCAAGAAAATATCAAAAAGGACTGAGGTATATTTTAGTTCAGGTACCATGAACACAAAATCTGCATGTCATTCATTTTTGGTGCACATTTTATCCCCTTCCTCTAAGATAAAGTCACTGATGGAAGTATTGCTGCCATTAACTTTTTGTGTGCACCTTGTATTCCAGGTCCGTTGCTTCTCTGTTGTTGGTTTTGTATAACTTGAACCTGGTCCCCAGTTGATTTCAGCCCAATGGGCTCTCACACTGATTCTGGTTCTGCTGTAGTTTTCTTCTCCTTTAAAGTTTAAGGATTCCTCTTTTCCCAAGTGCTTGAATGGGAGGAGAGGTTGCTACAATGTCAACGACCTGATAAAACAGGTTGGGCTTTAATAGATAGATGATTTAAGTTGAACAGAAGTAAAATCGCTAGATAGAAATTGGTCCCGTTTGTCTTGCAAGTTGTTTACATTTAAACTTCTCATGAACTGTCAGTAGATAAACTGTAATCAGAGAATGACACTGTTGTCACAAGAGCTGAAAAACAGTATTTAATGCAGGAGGAGCTGCGAAAACACCACAAAGTTGCATAAGAAACCTTTTACAACACAACATTGTCGTTTTGTTTCTTCACACTAGAGTTTTGCACAGACTTGTAGCAGCAAAGGGGAGATACATTATCCAAGCCCTTGTGCCCCCCCATCAGCCTCCCTGTGTACAGGCCTGCTTCCATTGTCCTCTTGAAAACAATGAAACCAGTGTTGACCACACAATTCAGGGTCAAGCCCACACAAACCACCAGCACAGCCAGCTGGATTTTTTTTTTAAACAACCTTTCTAACAATGAGACCAATGACAACAGAGTCAAACATTTAGTTTCAGGTCCTTAAGATGTGTTTAGTCTTACAAAGATAGAATCAATTAGATAGTAGGAACTGGGGCTGCACAATAAATCAATAACAATATATATCACAACAGACACACAATTAATATCATTTGATAATTTATGGGAGAGTATAATAATTTAACTGAACTTCGATGGAGAACCACACAGCATTCTGGGAAATGTTGGCCAGCCAACAAGATGGGTGGCATCAACTCACCCTTTGGTTGAGAAACTTGCACGGCAGCAGTTTCAAGGTCTCGCCACCTTGCCTCATGACACAGTGGAGCAAAAACTGTGTTTTGGCAGCACTTCAAATATTTAAAACAAAAAAAAAAACTAATCGATAATTATCAATATCGACTGAAATGAAGTGCTTATATCGTGATACATTTTACCGCCATATCGTCCAGCCCTAAAGGTATATATGTAGGCTATCTGTGCAAATAAAAATAACAGTAGCAATCTATGTACTTTAGCCGTCCTCTGCTCGTTTTCTCATTCAACCGAAACAGTTTTGCATATTTTTCCTCTCAAAGCCTTTCCTCTTCCTCACCTCTGGACATTTCCTCGTCAGGGCCGTTTGGATGTGTTGTAAACATGGGAGTCCAGGAACACAAACCAGGAATTGGTAGTTTTCTATCCCATAAACTATTTCCCATCAATATTTCCCATATTGCGAAATATTGAATAAAGTGGATCCAACTAGAATCATGCACTACTCAAATACAAAAATCTGGACATAATAAGGCCTGGTTGATCAGAGACGAGATCGAGTTAGTATTTTGATTTTAAGCATCTCGATAGGTCCAGGTTTTTTTTTAATTTATTTTATTCCTTGAGGAAAAACAGACAAATTCAACATCAGAGAGGGGAAAGGCAGCACCCGGCTAACGGTACCTCTAATGGCTAACAGTGTCCATGCAGTCAGTGTCGATGGCAGTCCTTGGTAATGGCCACAAACACGTATGTTAATGTAACAACCAGCACTACAGTTGTCTTCGTCTTCCAATTATGTTTTATACTCTCTTTGACCTCCACGAGATCATTTTGACAAGGAACCTTATTGAAACACCAGACCTGATTTAAGCTAGCACGGAAACAAAAAGCTTCTACAGTTACCCCGCCGTACGCTCAAACGCAGTGAACACAACCTAATTGAATAAATACCCGTTTTTTTCTGTCAAACTTACCTAAACTGGTGCACTCCCGTCAATCGTCACTGACTTTCAAGCGAAGAATACAACGGAAATTATGTTATATGAAGTCCCTCCTTTTCCACAATATATCTATCCAATCAACAACCGGCGAGGTGGACGCCGAACCAATCGGAACGACGGAAAGGCACGAAGCAGTTACGTCCCGCCCATGTATGTTACAGAAAGACGCTGTGTCCAATGAGCTTAAAGAGAAACAAACAGCTCAGGCGTTGATTGGACGGGGGTGGAAATTATTGACATTGCGCTTACCTGTAATTGATATTTAACCACCAGACAATACCTTAAAGAGGAACAAGTCGAACAGTGTCTTCAAAACTTTTACATTTGTATTATATTGTATTCTTTTTAGGTTTGGTCCTAAAAACCTGATTCAATAATCTATTCGGAGACCAAAGAAGCACGTTTATCGAGAGAAATGTATTGTTGTAAAAAAACAAAACATTTAACTCTACTGCAAAAAAAAAAAGACTGCATTGCTGAAGTTATTGCTCCCCCTTGTGGGCACTTCATTGACTTTCGTAATTTACTCGTTTTTGATTACAAAAAGTCTGTTTAAATGTGTTCCAGTCAGGTTAGGCAACACCAAAGCACTGAATTTTGGTAAGCTTTTTGAATAACGGCCATCTTAGTAGTGATGTCTGGAAAACTTCTGTCTTGGTTTTACTGGATGTCAGTGCTGCTTTTGATACACTGAACATTTTTGATTGATATATTGGAAATATGGGAAGGATTTTCTGATGCTGCTCTCCACTCAATCAGATCTTATTTAGCAGACCAGGACTAACACGTAATTTCTCACAAAGCAAACAAAGATCACAAGTGGAGTTCCTTAAAGCTTTAATTTCAGGCCATTTTTTCCTTCAACATCTAAATGACCTAATATCTAAAATGATGACAAGTTTATATTTATGTCTCACCACTTGACTGACCAAAACGTTGGTGCGGTCTCAGGTCTCAAACAATTGCCTGAAACCTGGATGAGAAGAAACTGTTGACTCCTTTAAATTAGGACTGTTTAAATGAAATTCAACTCATTCTTTAGATGCAATCTGTTGTTTCTGATGTCACCAGGAATGTATTTTGATGTATTTCTTGTCACTTTAACACTTGAAATTGTGCATGAATAATATTAAAAACTTACCTTACATGCGATAATCTATTGGTTATAAATTTAAAAAATGAAATGAATACACATTTTGTAAGGAGTGTGCCTAACTCTTAGGAGCTTGAAGTAACATTGGTAAATATTAAAATTAAAAAATGTAGGATATTCATTACCAGCACCCAGATATAAGAAAGAAGTCAAAACTAAGTTTTGGTCAATAGTACTTTGCTATGAAAACAGCCAAAGTGGCCAAATAGTAAGTGCCTAATGGTTTGCTTTTACTGTTAAGCTGCACATCTTTATTTTTCTCCAACACTAGATGTAATAAAATGAAGCGTAACTGAATAACTAGTTCTGAAAGCACGACCAAGAAGTGTAAGCATCTCAAATGTGACCAATAAGAATTCAATATCACTAGTTACATGATCAAAAATGTGTAAAATAAAAGGTTTTAAAAGAAGTGTTTTTTTAACAGGAGTTATATATCTTTGCTGAGAAACAGACGACTTGAGATTCACCTGAAAAGCCACTTTTCAATGTTGCTCCATCACAAATTTACCACATTTTAACAACGGCTTGCAAAGCTGCAAAGTTTAACAATCTTCATGTTTGCACAATTACTGAGTTTTTCCAACTATATTTATTAGACCACATTCAAAACAAAGATGAAAACATACAAATTTTCCATGTATGTGTGCTTTAGTAATCATAATTTGGATCTCCTCAAACAGTGCAGTGTTCTAAATGTTGTAAAATAACAGAGGCGAAAAATGATTCACCTTAAAATACATAAACTTTATTGGAACATGAGTGCCAGGTAATGGGATTACAGATTTGCAATGGGCTTGTGAGGCCAGTAAGGATATTTGACCTTGTCTAACTTGGTCTCAGGGAAGGCGTCGTTCAGGTCTTCGATGGTCATCTGATCGAAGGGAATCATGTTCTTATATTTCTCCAGCTGGAAAAAAAAAAGCAGAGAAAAATTTCATCAGAAACATTCCTGGTGACATTCTTCTTGTATCAAGTCCCTATATCAACGAGGATCTCACCTCTTGTTCATACGAAGCGACGCGCGCCTTTGATGCTTCAATGTAAGCCAAAGCACTCTTGTTCTGTTCGCAGAAAGTGAAAGAACGGGTCTGAAAATAAACTGCAGATCACACTTTACAAAATGTAAACATACATATTTAGCAATAATGCAAAAACGACCTAGCTTTTAATTCCTGTGTCCAACTTTCAAATGCTAGATACATACAAATGTTTATGTACAACCAAAGTGAGATCTCTGAAATCGCCACTTACAGCTTCAACCTCCTGTGCGTTGATTTTGCTCGTCTGTGTGTCGACAGGCTCAGGGATCTGCAGAGCTTTGAACTGCAAAAATAAAACAATTAATGTCTTAACTATGTAATCCACAAATTGGTTCGGATTATTCTTAAAATTAAACTTCAACCGGATTATAATATAGCCAAATAAAATAAGCCATTTATCTCATTTTAAATGCATAATGTCTTAAATAGAAGGTCTAAAAAAAATCTTTGTGGATGGATTTTAACAGAAAGTACACACTTTTTGTCTTTAGTCTGTGCAGCAAATCATTTCGTGGTAACAATGGTATTGTGTATTTAGAAAGGAAAATTACCTTCTTCTCAAACTCGTCGACCATGCCTGCTTTAGCCACAGCGGTCCTGTAGTAGCTCCAGTCGATGGGTGCAGGACTCTCAGGCAGAGAGGCTAGTCTGGAACAAACACAAGAATCAGTTTCAACAGGTTAAAAGGAAGCAACGCTGAGCAGACACAACTGTAAACAATTAAATGCATGGAAACTGTTGGGGGGACAAAAAGAAAAAGAATAGTTATAATGTACACAAATCGAGGTATGACAAAAAAAAAAATTATGAAACTGAAACGTGGTCTTTACTCCTGAATGAGCACCAGATTTTGGGAGACTATAACTTGCGTTAAGATATAGAACGTAAAGTAGTTCTATCAGGAAAAATGTTGACTTTATTTAATAAAAAGTCAAGGATATTTGGATTGATGTAGTAACTACGGTTATTATGTCATTGACTGAATAATTTGAGTATCATTTTGAACGTAAAACTTAATTTTCATTGCAACTTTTTCAAAATATTAATTTTTTTTAAAAGTTGGTTAACTTTCTGAAAAGAAGATAAAATTCTAATCTCCTATTCAGCTTAAGTCCATTAGGACAGTGATCATTTTACTTATAAATGCATCTGTGAGCTTTACTTTGAAAGATCAAACTTTCAACGTCTATGAGCGGAATTGTCTTTTTAGCAACTTCCACCCCAGTCAGAAACAAACACCTGGGACATTTTCTTACTCTATGCTGAGAAATATATTGAGTAGGATGAAATTCATTGCTTTGCTTTTCACAAAGTATCTTAGTGTTTAGTCGTGCCCCTGAAAAAACAACTTTTCGTAGACCCCATTCTGAAAAGTAAGTCACAGTTATAAGTACATCAACCACTGTGGCGGCATACTTAGCAGAGATGGCATCGGTGCGAGTCTTCAGAGCGTTGAACATGCTCCGCTGGTTGGGAGGAACCCGCTCAGCAAACGCCAACCAGTCAATGGCCTTCAGGGCTGCACGGCGGCCTGCCATCTTGACTCTGAAAAAGAAGACTGTTTAGTCGCTCACATCCCGTTGCGATCATCTTCTCCGTAAATTGAAATGTTCCGTAGTTATGCTACCCAGTTAAACCTGAGGTGTCTGGAAAGTCTTTAAAATGTTGCTGTATTTATGATAAGTCAGCTGTTCCTCATACAGCTTTCACAAATTGATTAAAATCTGTCTGTTTTTTTCATCCTAGAGTTCATACTTTTACTTAGGAAAAATTTACTAAGTCGAGAAGACAACTATAGAAAACTCAAGGTGAATTATTTTTTACATAAGGCTTGTATATCTCAAACTGAACATAGTAGAAGCTGAAATTCTCTTTAGATTGATTAATGGTCTGATTTCAACTTGGAAAAGACATTTTAGCCATTTGCAGCTGCTTTTCGTTTGCAACATTGACAGGCTTGATTTGTTCCAACCGTAACTCAAACACGGTTTGGAAGATATGTAAATAATGTGAGAAAAACCAAACAGTATGCTTGTTAATATTTTCAGGTCTACGTACTAAAACAAACCAATCACCAGATCTGACACAATTACTTAATCCGCACAAGGTCCAAATTGCAACCAAAATATTTGAAATAGTTTGAATCTCAGTTTCCTACTTCAAATATATTAAAGTAAAATATATTTTTGATTGAAAGCAAAACGCTGTCTGAACTACTTCTTTTGACTGATTTTATTGAGGATATTTATTTTTTTACAAGTATTCGGAAACAAATTTTTTGTAGAAGGTCATCTTTTACAATTTTTGGTTTTATTTTCAGATCTACGGAAAGAATCTCACTTTCCTCTGTAAGGGCTCTTTTAGACAAAATTATCAATTGTGACTATAGTTTTATATTTGTAGGATAATCTTGTTTGGAAACCTACTGGTCTGGCCACCAACACAGTGTTGGTATCTCTAGTTATTAAAAAATGCAATTGAACAGCAGCAAAACGATAATCCAATAAAAGCACGCCACTACCTTCGTGAAAAATATATAACACTTAAAAACACTGTAAAAAAAAGACATTAATCGAAATAACTTTGCACAAATAAATAGGAAATATGATTCCTAAATCGCACAACTTCATTGGAATACAGTGCGCCTGTCAATTATGCTTAATTGTGCGAATGTATTGTAACACCATCAAGCGTGTGTTTCTGTCTGTTACTTGGAACCAGAAAGTGAGTGAGAATAAAATGTGCTGTCTGTTGCTTGTTTATATAGGACCTTTTAACTAGCTTTTTCGCAAAATACAATCTATTTTCATAATCTACGTGGTCGAAAAGCCACAATCTCTGCCGTTTAACCACAACCTAATCTTAAACTACTCAAAGCTGTTAATAAATTAAAACTAAACCGTTTCAAAAGAACAAATGCAGAACTACACTCGTAGGAAAGTCACCGTCCTTGACATTTTCTAACATTAACACAGGCTAATGTTAGCTCGTTCCGTTAGCCTGCTAGCCAAGGTCAGACGTTTCCATTTGAAACGAGAGCCGTATCTCAAAACAGTGAGCCGCACATACGTTCACCCGACTGTTTTCTGTATAAAGATACAGCCGTGGAATAAACATAACCGTTTCCACACAATTATTCCACGTCAATCCTTCTGTCCGTAATGCAGCTGTGTACTCACCTCGCTGCAGATAACTGTGACGGATCAGAGCAACGGAAGTTCTTTTTCATGAGAAGTAGTGAGAGCAGAGGCGGATAACCTTTGCTGCCCCCTAGGGGACCGACTGAGCACCTACAGTTGATTCAACTCTGACTTGGTTCTTTCAGAAAGCCTTGGAAGGGGTCAGCTACAAAGTGACAACACATAATATATCTGATTATACAGATTTGAAGGCTCGATTTAAGTAGCACAAGAATGAGAATCAAACTTAAGAGATAGCGTATGTTTGTTTTCAACATTCCTGTAATTAAAGTTCAGCATTTGCTTAGAGTTTGAATAATAAGCCTAAATTTTGGATCATTGGAATCTTCCTAAAGATTCCAGTTTGATCCCGGATATCATTGATCAGGGACTAAATGTAGCACAGCCGAATAAATAAAGAAGTCATTTTTAAATCTCATTTCAATAAAATTGGAAACACACATGAAAGTAAAATGAATATATGCTTATATGTTGTTCTGTAAATGTGAAAATATTTATTAAGCGGAGTAAGAAAATTAAAACTGGATACAAAAATATCTCCATAAATTAAATATTAAATATTCATTTTTTGAAATACTTATTTCATTTTTTTCCAGTCTTGTGCTGCTGCTCTTCTATCAAAGTCTGTGAGTTTGGCTCGATGGACCAAAGTGACAACTTGAAATATTTCATGATAGTTCGAGAATCATAGTGATCATGTGAAGTGATCGTATAACTTGTAAAATATAAAAAAAAATCCACATTTTAAATCCCAATTTATTTATTTTTAATACTTATTTGTCAATTCCATCAAGTATTGACAAATTATAACTATAAAATGCATTTATTTATAACATAGACACTAATTTAACTATTCTTTTAATTTAACAAATTGTAGCAGTTTTAGAACACTGAATTGCTCATTTAAAAAAATATATTTACTTTTTTTTGGCTTCCATTAATATTTATGTAGGTAGTAATTCATCAGATTACTGTTTTTCTTTGTTTTTGTTGTTTTGTTTTTTGTTAGGGAAGTCTCAGCTTTTGGCTCTCTGTAGACCAAAACGTTTCTGACACAATTAAGTTGCTGTATTTCTTTCTTTCAGTTGTCATATACTTGCATGTGTTGGATTATGGCACCATTAGTCCTCCATAATGCATGCCCTGACAGCGCAGCTGTAAAGCCAATATTATTTAAAAACCACGTAGCTTTTAAACGTTCAGAAAAACGTCATGCAAACTTTCTAACGTCTTTAAACGGGAAACTTTGTGGGTCTAAACGCCCCGCTTGTTGCCAACATGTGCATTTTGTATTACAGGTTTTATTTTCTTAATGTTTTGTGTTTATATATATATATATATATCTATATCTATATATATATATATATATATATATATATATATATATATATATATATATATATGTGTGTGTGTGTGTGTGTGTGTGTGTGTGTGTGTGTGTGTGTGTGTGTGTGTGTGTGTGTGTGTGTGTGTATTTTATGTATTTTAAAGACAACTTTGAATAAGTTTGTAATTTTGACATATTCATGCAAATATGTCGCATTAAAAATACATTTCAACTCTGAATGAAAACGTCAATTGCTTTGAAAGTAAATTTTACGTGGAAAAAGACGCGAGAAAACATCTTGTTGTATTCCTGGTTTAAAAAAAAGTGCTGAAAAACACATGAGGAAAATCGATTTCAACATTTAGAATTGAAATTTAGCATCGGAACGAGGACATCGGATCCTAATCCACAAATTTCAGGAAAAAAAAAACTACGGAAAAAAATGCAATTGTTTGGCATCCCTCAAAGTTGACAGCAGCAATCAGGAGTCGAGGTTTGGCAAACTCTTGTGTCTTGTGTGTCTCTGTGGGGGGAAAAAAAAGAAAAAGAAAAGAAAAACAGCCCCCACCACACCACCTCGAAAAAGAAAAACAAAAAAAAAAAAAAAAACACACACACACACAAACAAAAAAAGACAAGAAAAACAAAACAAAAAGTTATTGTTATGGTGCGGTGCAAACGCTGCGACTCTGATCAATCAGTTAAAAACAGTTCACGCAGTTAACTTTCAAGTCTTTAAATGTTTATTTACTAAAGTTAGTTTTCTTTACAAAGAAATGTACACAGTACAGATACAAAGACATTCAATAAATACCACTTTCCCTGCGCTTCCAACGACGCTGCAATGTTTCTTCTTTTTTTTTTCTTGAACGCCACACGTTTTATTTACAATTACAGCAAAGTAGAAGAAAAAAAAACTATAGTACCCATTAAGGCCACACTGTGAAGGTTTAAGAAACTAATACCATTTGCTAAAATATCATTTGGTCCCTTTTTATGTTTTTTTTTAATTATAATTTTTAATTACAAAATATAAAAGTTGACAGGAGCTGCTGTTCAAAAATATCAATCCTTTCAGAAGCAGAACCACTCAGGTAATTCTGGGTGAAAATACTTCAAGTGACAATAAAGACGCTTTCATAAGGCACAGACACCGAACAATAAGTACTTTGCTGTTTCATCTCCCTCTCTTACTAATTTAAGCGTCCACCTTTATATTATTGCGGAACCACAGTGGATCACCTGAAATTAAGGCATTTCAAAGATTTTAATTTATTCTTTTTTCTGGGGATTTAAAACTGAAGTGGACGTAAATTTATTTCATTTTAGTTCTAGAAATGCGCGCATGTTTGAAAAACAAATTCCCAACTTTAAGTTTTTTTCTTTTATAATAATACAAATGTTTTCTTTTTTCTTCATCTCCTCGCCAGGTCTTTCCGGAGATCCTAAGACAAATAGTACATCCCATAGGTGACAGGTCCGCTGAACAGTCCCGGGACCGGCAGACTGGGCCTCGGAAAGACGTTGGAGGGGCCCCACGACGGAGAGCTCATGTGCGCTCCGAGGGGGAAAGGCAGCGCGAACGCGGGCAGGACGGGCTTGGAGGCCAACTTGAACTTCTCCAGCTCGGCCTCCTGCAGTCTCTTGGCTTTGGCTCGGCGGTTCTGGAACCAGATTTTGACTTGAGTCTCCGTCAGGTTGAGAGAGTTGGAGAACTCGGCTCTCTCGGCGATGGAGAGGTACTGCTTCTGGCGGAACTTGCGCTCCAGCGCCAGCAGCTGGGAGGTAGTGAACGGGGTGCGAGGTTTCCTGTTGTTTTTGTGTTTCCTTAGGGTACACTGAGTCGGACTAGAGCTCCCTGATGCAGAAAACAAAACAAAACAAAAAAATATATATAGATGAGGTTAGTTTGACCAGCTGATCAGAGACGCAAAATGCGCAAAACAGTGCGCAATAATCAACACATTGGTTTATTGATGAGTCAAGTAAGGTGCTCATGAGGATGCAATCAGCTGAATTCCTTTTACTTTTTTTTAACCGTTTGATAAAATAATTAAACTCTACATGATCGTCAAATTGAACTGCGCGCAACTGAATTGAACGGCTTGTATTGATTAACACGATCGATCCTCTTGTACCTTAAAGAAGTCTGGACCGACTATTTTGATGATGCTGATTGAGTGAATTTAACTTGTGTCTCAAAACTCGTCACAGGCCTGCAAATTACGCATTCGGAGTGGAGTTTGGAGCAACAGCAAGTAACGACAACATCCTTTTCTGGGACAGTTTTTTTGCGATTAGGAGTAAAAGAAAATACAATCTGCCGCAGAGATGAGGCGCGCACAGGCGGCTGGAGGAACGAGGGACTACAGAGTGGAACTTTTCTAACAACTCAGTTGAACTCGTTACAAATTTACTCGGGGATTTCTGAGGAAACAGTAAGCGAGCGACGCGTCGCTGCGCTTCTTATAAACACGCATGGGATGGACTTACGGGGAGGTGTCGAGAAGGAGGACGTCTGGAACCAAGTGCTCTGCTCTTTCTCGCAAAACTGCGCGCAGTCCTCCCCGGAGCTCTTGGCAACTCCCTGCGAGCTCTCCCCGGAAAGCTTCCTCTCCGCGTAAAAAGTCCTCGGAGAGAACTGCGCGCCCTGACCGGCCCCGGGCGTCGTCGGCGGCGGCGGCGCCGCCGAGTCGAAAGCCGGGTAAGAAGTCCGACAGGTGCTCTTCTTAGAAATCAGCGACTCGACGCTGAAGGGCAGGCTGCTCCGCTGCAGCTTGTATCCTTTATCCGTGGTCATGTCTTTCGGCTGGAGCTCGTCGCTCTCCGCGCCCTCCTCCATTTGGTGAAGCTGCAGTTTGGCGTCTTGAAACGGTGACCCAGGCTGCGCAGGATTCATCGTACGATAAAGGAGGCCGGGGGCCATGCACGTCGGCGTGGCCCGTTGGTGAAACGCAGCGGCTCGAGCGTGAGGTCTCCACTGTGAGAGCTTGCTTGCCTGTCAGCGGTGCCCAGTAGCGTTTTTTTACGCAAAAGTGGGACGGGGGTCGCCTATAAAAGGACAGGGGCTGTTCCCGTCTCCCCGCGTCATCCAATCAGCTTCTCGTGCTGCCTTCGTGACGTCTCCGCGTGGGGTTTCGATTGGCCCACTCGCCATTTTTGGGGTATTTGGGGGGAGTAAAGAGGGAGGGGAGCAAATCAAGAGGCCTGCGAGAAAGCGAGGGGACTTTAATCATACAGGCTCCCTGCAGAGAGCGGGGGGCTTATTGATGCCTCTCACAAAGTAGCTTTGACCAATTTCAGCGCAATTAAGCAGTGGGGAGGACTTCCCTGCGCATTTTACATCCATTAACAGCGCGCTCCCAACTGTATCGAGTTAGTGTTTTTTTTTTCCTTTTCACTGTAAATACGATCTGGAAAACTGATAACATCAGAGTAAGGTGAGGCGAAAGACAAGAAAGTCTAAAACCAAATCCATAAAACATGAAACGAATTAACGCGCGGAGAACAAAAAAATTGTCCGAAGAAGTAGGAGGAGAAGAAGAAACAACATCCGTCCACACTTCGAATAGAAATTGATTAGGTATGACTGTTGGTCACACAGCATTACAGCAATTTAAGGCCTGTCAGCAGCTCCTCTCCCTCACAATGGCCTCGGCTGAGAAGCAACAGGCGTTTTTCTTTCTCCAGGTCAAACTATTTAATAAGCCAGACAAAGTTGCGTTTTGCGAGGCGCCAGGCTCGGCAGGATAAAAAAAACCCCAAAACAAAACCGGAAGATACCTCGGGGAGAAAAAAGAAGGAAAGAAAGAAAAAGGGAACTGGGTAACTGCACTTAACCAATTGTCCTCAGAATATTTCACAGTCCGCCGCGTGGAGCAAGGAGGAAGAGGAGGAGGAGGAAGAAGAAGAAGGCCAGGCTGCTGCTGGAGAGCTTCATGCGTTTTTGAAAACTGAAGCAGGAGATGAAACAGCAGGAAGGTGTGTGTGTGTGTGTGTGTGTGTGTGTGTGTGCGTGCGTGCGTGCGTGCGTGCGTGCGTGCGTGTGTGTGTGTGTGTGTGTGTGTGTGTGTGTGTGTGTGTGTGTGTGTGTGTCTGAGTATGAAAATGGTTTAATCAGGTTTGTTGTGATAAGCTCCCGTATTGAAGATCTGAGTCGCAGCTATAAGGCGCTAGTGCAGAATTAGGCCAGTAGTTCCAGGAGAGATTCTTGAAATTATTTTTGGGTTCCTCTTTCGGTCTGTGGCGGTTCTTGTGTGAATGCTGCCCTGGGCAAGCCGAGTTCTTCTGGGGCCCCCAATTAACACCAAACACCTGTTCTGAAGAAATTCTACTTTTTACTTACACATCAGCTTCACAGATTAAAACAACACATATTGCGCACTTGAACTTGAGCAATCAATGTCAACAGTCCAAGCAGAAGCTGTAAAAGTATTCTGACCCCTTAAACCTTTTCATATTTTCACACCTTACAATGACATGTTCATGTAGCACTGAAATGGGAAGTGAGTACAAAAAAAATGTAAGTTTTCCAAATGACTTTGTTGGATAAAAGTATAAAAGTGCAAAGTGCATGTTTTGTTGCACTTCTCCCCAAACTGACATTATTCCATTTGTCCTGTCTGGATATACTCACACCTGAGCTGGCTGATATCTGCAGCTCCTCCAGTGGTACAATGGGCTTGTTGCCTGCAACTCTTTGTAATGTTCCATGTTTGTAAGTCTGAAAGACATCCGCAGTCGGCAAGGGACGCTCAATATATCAGCACTAACATCGGTATCGGCTGATATTCAATGTTTTTTTTAACATATCGGTATCGGTCCGATCAGTAAAACTGGCCCAATATCAACAATCAACTCTCATTTCCATCTTGTTGCATTGGAGGAGGTTGGTTGTGGAGTATTTGGTTGCGTGACAGCGGTAGTGATGCAGTGCAAGATTTTGGGGCGTTCAACTGAAGCAGCAGTGAAGTTAGCGGCGTGTTGTGTTTATCAAGGTGCTGAAAGGGTAACGAAATGTATATGATATTGGTAAATATCAGTTATCGAACATATTATGATACGGTCTCGATATTGGCTCACGTTTTCGTATTGGTGCATTTCTACAGTGGACATTAAGGACCACAACTGGACACAAATCGTTAAAATCCACAAATAATTGAGAAGGCATCTAAAAATACATAAATTGTCCATTTTAATTGTTCAAACACAAAATATATGTTATGCGCATTAATACACACAATGGAAACCGACTTAGCTCTTAGAGGTAACTCCACTCTCGGGTATGCAACCAATCAGTTTCATGGAAAATAAATGGCTTTACAGGATTGGCTGTTTTACAAATGCCAGCCAATAGTATGCAAAGTCGCATCGAACCAATCAATTTTCAGCGTACAGGCAGACTTTTCCCTTCACTTTCCCAAGCCATCACAAACCAGGTCTCATTCCTCCAGCAGTTTAGGATGAGGTGTTATAATAGATACTTTGTTTCAAAAAGAATTAAAATTGCTCACATTTTCCATAAGAGGAAACATGCAATAACACATGAGCACACTTTGTTAATTATCTGAATTCTTGTCTTTCAGCACATCCAAACTGATGTCTCATTAAGCGTGTCAGCAGCAGCGCACTGCGGCCACCAAACCAACACGAGGTTCCACGGAGCATTAGCAGCCGTCAACACCGCTAAACACACTTCCCAAGCGAACCGGGATGCGAAGGGAAAACATCGGCCCTTTTAATGTCTCGATGCTCCCTCGCCACTTTAATAGCTTCATCTGTCCACTTTATGGTCGCCCTTCACGAATGGAAGAACCGTTGAAAGGAAAACGTCTGACTCAGGACGTGAGACGGCCATTTTCCCACAACGAGACAAAGAACAAGCGATCCTTTGACTGACAGAATTCATGCTCAGGGGTCACGGATGGCCGACCTCTCGAAAGCCCTCAGGTGCAGAAAACAGTTTAGCCTTCGTCAGGTGAGAGGCGCAGCTTTTTTGGTCGATGATTCAGGCCTGAGTGAGTCCTGATGTCGAGTCTGCTCCTTTCATTTCCTATCAGACGAAACCAGCCCTCTGTCTCCCCGCTGCTTCTCGTTGCCCAGCTGGTTTGTGTTTAAATGCCAAGCAAGTGCGTCCCGACACGCAAAGAGACCGTGGGATGGGAGTCCTTGGAGATCCATCCGATACAGGTACACCCAAAGATAGCGGTGTTTAGCTTTTTCCCTCTTTCCTTTACTCTCTCCCTCCCTCCATTGCCCCAAAAAGACATTTTCTATAACAGCATGCAGGCGAGTGAGTTGTGTCAGAAGGTGTTAGGGAGTTTGAAAGCAGATCTGCTCCTCAAGGTCGATGCGGGCTCGATGGGAAGCACTTTCCCCCCCTCAGCTGGCTCCAAAAATGAAACTTTTTTTTTTTTAACGTTTTGGTTCTGCATGAGCTGTTCTCCGTAGCAGAGGAGCTCCAATGAAACCATTTAGCTGCTCCGTAAAGTTCAAGGGCCAAGTGGTCGCGTGGTGTGAGAAAACAGATTTAGGCTACACACTTTTCATGTGATTCTCTTGCTGTTTTCTTCTTCTTCTCTCAGGCCTCCCAACAAAAACAAAAGCTCCCACTTGATCGAAACCATCTGCAAACGGTGCATTTCTGTTGCTTTAGATTGTGCGTTTAAAGGTGTGCCAATGTTCACTTATGGTGCATGGGCTTATTTTTTACTTTGCTGCAGAGAAATAATAAACATTATTTAAAGAACAAACTGTGGAACCAAATCCCTGCGAAATACGTTACAACAGCAGACAGAGGCTGTAAACTTTTACCCTCACTCTTAAACTTCAACTTCTTTGAGTCTTTATGTAATAGTTTGATATGAAGCAGAGGAAGACAAAAAAATGGATAGAAGGCGTTCAAAATATAAAGAAAAAAATAAAAAATCTCGCTGTATTTACCTCCAATAGTTGAAAATGTTTCATACCACTGCAGGTTTTTTCAATATTTTCTCAAGTTTTTGCCAGTACGTGTTTGCTACGAAGCTCAAACTCAGTCAAACTGGGATCGGTTCAACTCTTGCTCTAGATTCTTGGATGAATTCGGGTCTGGACTTTGACTAGGTCATTCTAACTTTACGGTTGGCAGAGAGGTGAAATCTCCTTCCTGCCTCAAGTCTTTTGCAACGTCTGTCACATTTTCCTGCCTGACTGACTTTGTAATAAGACTGAAATATAGCGATGTGGACTGTATTTACCAAACAGGTTGCCTGTTTATGCTTATGTTTAAGGTACTCCACATTTTTGTTTTTATTCTTTTTTTGTTTGTAAAAAAAAAAAAAACTATGTATTTTCTTTTTACCTTACTTTCTTTCTCCCTCCCCTAAACTGCAGAAGAGAAGTTGAGGCAAAGCAACACTCGGTTGCATCTACATCTTCTATTTCCATTTTCTTCATCTCTGAACGCTTTTATGTCTTCGCCTTCATCACATTAGGTGACCAGTGTGGAGCTCCTGATTTTTTATTTTTCTTTACCAGCAGCTCAAATTACAGTTATTTATGTTTTTTAGCGCTGTGGGAAATATCTTTGACCTTTCATTTGACTTAACAAGTTGATTCCGTCCACATCAGACTGGCTCGGCTCCTACACTTAAACGCCGGTTTGACATTTTCTGCCAAAGCCACTTCCTCTTGTGGCATCCCAGTGCCCTGTGTTTGAGCGCCGGGTAATGAGGGAAAGATTCGTGCCGTGCGAAAGCAGGGGAAGCAAATTGCCTCCATCACGGCTTCTTTTTTGGACTGTAAAAAAGCAATCAGGGGATGGAGTGTCCTGCGGTTTTACAATTGCTCTTTTTTTTTTTTTTGAGTCAAACCGGGCGTACAACAGGGTGGGTTCCATTAGTTAGTGGTGTTGGAATCTACATTTTGACCTCGAGCTTAAACTAATGTTTGCTCACATGCTGACGCTCAAGAGAAACTTCTTTTTTTCTTTCCTTTTCTCTTCTTTTTTTTCTTCTTCTGCTGCTATTGATTGAGCCGTTCCTCTTCTGCCAGCGGAGATTGTTATGGAGAAAAACCGCGAGAGGTGACAATGCAGTTGGCAGCTCCATTTGGCCTGCCATCGGCCATAGAAATCCACATTCTTGAGGAAAGTCTAGAGACAATGCGAGTGGGCGAGTTAGGCAGAGCGCTCGGGACGAGGAACTCTGTGCGGCTACTTCGTGGTCTCATTCGCAAAACTCAAGAATGTCACCACAATTTCAGGCGCTCCCTGCAGCCAAAGATGTGATGGAGCACAACTGAGAGGCAGCAGCGTCAATTTTCTCCCTTTTGCTGCACGGTTGAAACCAAAAACCAGCAGCTATTGTATAAATTACTGCAATTTGGTGCTTACTCCACCTTACTCTTAATAAAACAATATATATATTAAGACTTTACAAAGTAAAACTTGAGTAATTTTCTTATTTTTGTGTCACATTGTTATCAAACTCAATGTAATATAATGTAAACGAGTTAAACTACTCTACTTAAAGTTTTACAGTATTGTAGTTTTTCTACTGGACTTCAAGAATACTTAAAAGCATGTACTTAAAAAAACTCAAATTACTTCATATTTTAAATGAGCAAATTAACATTTTTGGGATACAAAGGTAAATTCTTCACACACACACACACACACACGTACACACACACACCACACACACACACACACACACACACACACACACACACACACACACACACACACACACACACACAAATATATGTGTGTATGAGAGTCCTGCAAAATAAAAACACAGGTCAATTTTTTTTCTGGTTATTTCTGCATTGTTCCTAACAGCAGATAAATGCCGTATTTGACTGGCTGTGAGGTTTCTAATTGATCAACCCAGATTGACAGGATAAATATTCAATTCAGCTGTTTGTAGTGACACAGCTTTTTTTTGTGGCCCAAAAAAAATCCAGGGGTTATGAATATGTTTTATGGCTCCACATTCAGGTTTATTTACTTATCTACACCACATATAGTTTTTTTTTGGTTTTACAAATCAATCATGATCAACAAAATTTGGCTGTTTTGACAGAAAAATTCCTTTAATGTCAGTAAAAACAGTTTTTTTTACAGTTATTTTCTGTCTTGGGCCACACAATACACAGTAAGAAAAAGTGAAAGATTTCAGAAGGGCACTTTTTTGTTCAGAGGAAAAAGGGCAAGTGCTCTAACGCCTCCTAGCGCTAGAGCACTAGGAGCACTCTTTAGACTCCAAGACATCTTCATCCAGCCAAACTGACAGGTTGAATAAACTGAGCATTAATTTCAGAAAAAGCCAAGAGGCTGATAGTAGCTCTGGAGAAGCTGCAGAGATCCACAGCTCAGGTGGAGGGGGAATTCTGTTAGATGTTCGCGTCACAAAAATGTCAACCACCCAAAAATTGCAGCTATGATTGCAGCAAATTTTTTTTTTGACCTCTGTAATTTTTTGTCAGTTAGTTGCATGAAATGCAAATAAATCCCAGTGAAAGTTTGAAAAAGTTAAAAGGCTATAAAAAGGCTATAAAAAGGCTCAATGTCTTTCTTTTGTAAGACATTGATTTGGACCTCGTAACAACCTTCCGTCCAGGTGATAATATGTAAAACTGAAACAATGTTAAAAATGATAGACTTTAATAGCACAACAAAATTTCTCCAAAGTGGGTACTAAGTGAAACAGGCCTGTAAAAGTTGGGTCTGAAAAGACCGGAACCGTTAAAGTATGAAACGGTATCAACAACATTTCCAAAACAAGAAAAACACAATAAAACCAGAAACCACAACCACATTCCACAGAAGCTTCATAAAAAAACAAACAAAACAAACAAACAAACAAAAAAAAACCCCAAGCAAATCATGAAACAGGAAAAACACAGAAATTACATATAACCCTAAAACATCAAATACAATATCTGCTAGCAAAAGGTTTGAAAATGCATGTATATATAAGAGAAGCAGGACAAAAGAGAAAAATCATTATATTACTGGCATATTTTATTCCTGAACTGGCTCAAGAAGGCATTTGTTATGATTTGGTGGCACATAAATAAATAGTTTTACAAAAATGCAGTGTTCTAATCCTTTTTTAATTTTCTTCTAATTAGCCCCGCCATGTAAACTCACTCATCACATAAAGGCTCGCAAGCCAATAAAACGCTGAAGGGCGGACGGCGTTGAGCCAGGCGGCGGCTTAACGCAGTGCAGGCTCCGGCTGACAATGCTTGTCTGGCAGTAATAATGTTATTGCAGGCACCAAAGGTCCGAACAAATGTGCGTGTTTGAATATCTCGAGATTACAATTTCAAAGTCCTCCCCATGAGCGGCCGAACAATGGAGAGGGTGGGAAGTTAAAAAAGCGGGGCTTCTTTCAAATAAACAGGCATGAGCCGACCCTGAATGGAGCAGCCGGATTGGTTCTCAGGGGCCGAGACCCCGTGGCCTCTCCGCCTTCTTCTCCTCCTCTTCCTCGGATACCAAACTATTTGATGCAGTAAACACAAACAACCATAATTTAGAGCTTTCCTGCTGTTCTTTATGGCATTATTTATGTCTCCTATGAACCTCGGGACGGGAAAGTTAGCGAGGGGGTGGGGAAGGTAGGTTTTAAGGATGCCTGTTTTCTTTAGTTTTTTTTTGTTTTGTTTTTTTGTGCTATTGCTTAATGAGCCTGAAAATACAACTGAACTGTCCTGACTGTGAAGATAGCCTGCAGGCCAATGTAAATTAGCAGAGCGAAGAAGCCTGCAGGGCAGAGTCTTGCTGAGCCCATCAGATTGGAGAGAGAGAGAGAGAAAGAGAGGGAGAGAGAGGGAGAAATGGTGTGGGGGGTGAGGGAATCAAGTAGCAGGGGGATCTTGGCATGTTTTGGACTCGAAGGGACACTTGTTGCAGTCTCGCACATCAGTCTCAGCTGCTGATGTGTGAGATTTATTGAGACTCGCACTGCGGCCGCGTGCGCTGGCGACGGTTTTGCAAGATGTCGGTTGTTTGTCACTTCTCGAACCCGTAATTCCGGTTAGTTTCGCACAATGGTTCTTTTGAGCCACCGCTACAATCATCATTCAATTTAATTTTCCATTCTTCTGTGGATTCCAGGCCGAGGCAGCAGCGGCGGCGGCAGCAGCAGAGGCGGGAGTCTCCCACATTGCATATGTCCTGTCAGGAGTCATGAGTTGCTCTTTTGACCGCTCCGCTTGGCATCTGCTGCCCATGGCCTGTCCATATCTGCATTCTAATGCACCTACCCTGCTGGGATGTTAACTTTAGGCCCTCCGTAATTGATGGCTTCCACACTTCAGCCGAGTACGCCCCCTCCCGTGAGCCCCCCACTTTCCCCGCCGATTGTTGGTATATCTCTGTGGTTTGGGGGTCTTTCAGTCAGCCATTGTTCTTTTATGGAGGAATTATAATAGACCAAAAGAGGAAGAAAGAGGACGGGTTGGGGGAAGGGGGGCTGGATGAAAAGAGAGTTGCTGCTGATATTTAGTGAACTCCAAAGGGGGAGTTTTCATTCTCATTCTGCAAGTTTGGCACATGCCTTCTGTTACTAAGTGGCAGTGCATTCAAAGAGTCCCTTGCATTTCCCATTCTGTGGCTCCGCTAGGTGCCTAGACTTACAACCCTGGCAGCTGTTGGGCATTCTATGCAGCTATAGACTTCTCTCCACAGGTGAGCTCCCCTACCCAACTCCCAGTCTCCACTTTTACTCAATAGGGCCCCACCAAGCCCTTTTATCGGCCGGGCAGAGGCTGACTTTATGTGTGCCACTCACACTGACTCAATGTTCTCAGGGCTTGCAGTCCTTGTTGGTTCAGTTTGACTTGCCTGCAGAATGATTCACGTCTTGTTTGAGAGTTTTTGAAGTCTGCTCAGGCATTGATTACACTGTAAACAAACAGAGGGATCATGATTGGCTTCGATGATTAGCTCAGAAAAACAAACCTGCGGAGGGAAAACGCAGCACAGACTCATCAGAGGAGCAGAAGATGTCTAATTTCTTCCAAGTTTGCCATTATGAGGCGCTCCACACAATATAAGTTTATGTGATATTGTGCAGCCACAGAGGCCAGCGGTAGACGCTCTATTTCTGTCAGGCAATAATTACCTTAAAAGCTATCGGCTGCATTGGTGAACCATCCTCGGTGATGTTGTTGTTTTGGTTTTGGAACGTTTCAGCACCTTTTTTTTTTTTCCTGAATTCAGAGGCAGACCATCGGCTTGTTTCTTTTCTTCTGTGCTCTCAGGGATGGGAGCTGTTCCACATTACCCGTGAGGTGTGGTGCCTCTTCCCTCAAAGGCCTCCGCTGTCCCCCCCAACACACACACACACACACACACACACACACACACACACACACACACACACACACACACCCTCTACCCCACCAAACTGTTGCCAAGCTGGGCTATCTATTCATTTGGTTACTTAAGTGTAATTGCTCCCCTTTGAAGCCTCAGAGAGGCAAATCATTTGCCCTAGCCCCTGGGCAGGAATGGTCACCGTGCCTATAGCGACCCCCTCCCGGTCAGGGAGCGTCGGAGAGACTGTGAGAGGCCAGCTCCCATACGGAGAAGAAATAATACCGCTAGGGCCGCTCAATTTCACCTCCCTTTTCATCCCATTATTTGAAAACTTTTTATTAACAACAGCTTTCTCTCTCATACCAGGGCGCCAGGGGAGGAGGAGGAGGCGGCGGCGGAGGGGAAGGGTGGGGCGAGAGGATGTAGGAAGGGTGGTGGTGTTGGTTGAAGGGGGTTGCCTTTCTGTAGATGTCTGCTGGATTCTCACACATACACACACATATCATCAATAGTGGCAGGTCCAAGCGGTATTGAGAAAACTGTTCACTCCAACAGGGCGCGCCGCTCCACCCAGAGTCTTGGTCCATGCAGCCAAAGGCTTCATACGAACATCACAGTTGAGGCCTACCGATCAGCAGCTGCCTTTATGCTTCAAATTTGCACAGAACTTTGTCAACATTCTGCTAATGTGAAGAACCTCCCACATAAATCTGCAGTTGCAGTGTTTCTGTTTCTGACTCTTTTTCTGTTAAACAAGAAATGCAATTAAAATCACATAAGAACAAGTTTGGTGAGTCATTAAGAAACATGGTTCCTACCACTTCCTGTTGTCTTTTCTGCCGGTAACATCCCATTAACTAGTGTGATGCAAATTAAAAAGGGTCTCTGATGCAAAAATACTCTAATTTAGATAGAGCCAAAGAAGTCCACCTCATCCTAGTGCCATAGTGTTTCAGTGAAAAACATGAGCTTATTTTCAAAATTAGCATGTTTTCATTAAGCAACTTTTTATTTTCTATGGTCAATGGAAACGCAGCTTGTGTATAGGAATATAAAAGTGTGTGCGTTTATGAGTACGTCTGGATGAATGTGGCTGTAGCAGATAGATCAGAGGTTAAGATACTGTGATGTTTAGTTAAAGCGAGGTTGGGGTAGAAAATAAAAATACCAATAATTGAACATCTCAAGGAGCGCTATTCTGTTCCTTATCCCAAAATGCAAAATGCGCAGAACAAACGCGAGCTATTGCTGCATGATGGTAGGAAAACTTGGAAGTGTTGTTCAGTATTGCAGTGACAATATCGATGGCAATCATCAGCGTTTGCCTGACTCTTCTCTTTCTTTTCGTCATCATAATCTTGAGGCCAGACAGAGAGTAGCAGCAAAAGCAAAGGAGGGGGATAAGCAGTGCCTGATGACGATTGATGGCGTTATCCAGGACGTGTTGCTGTGAACCGACTCCGGGTTGGCATGTCATGATGAGACTGTGTTCAGTCAGAGGCCTGTTCAGATTCACTGCAAGACTGACTGCTATTGCATCTTTTCTGCCCACATCATCAGCATCGACAGCGACTCTTTTCAGATTCTTGCATAATACGAGTTACAATAACTTTGGGATGAGAAACAAAAGGAAGCATTTCTGAGGATCCAGACTGCATGCAGATACAAAAGGCAATGAAAATCCATCTGACAAACCAAATGTATCGTTAGGATGCAGAATTTGAATGCATGGCACCTAAAAAGGTGTTGCACGCCAAATACTGCATCAAAGCAGGCACTGAGGACTGAAGTTTGAGGTCTGCTCAGATCAGGGAGGCTGCTCAGAACTGAAGACGAATGAAGCTAAATTTCTTCAGTGCACAACTCCTAGTCAGTTGCTGCAACTCAAACCCAGTGAGTTGCAGCAACTGTCTAGCAGTTATGCAAAGACAAAAAGAAAACCTGTGACGTTGTCCCCCCCACTTCACAATTTTGGTCAACTTTGTGTTGATCCATCACATGAAGTCCAAATAAAATATGACATTTGAGACTGTGGAGATCAAAGAAGCACAATGTGGACACACAAACACGCACGCATCTGTTTTCCTTCCTTCATTGAGCACATGAGAAAGTACTGGAATCGCCTTCTTTCAACCTGTGACGGGTCGCGGAAACACACAGCAACGTGGAGCACAAAGAGTCCATTTAACGCCGAAAATTACTCCAGCACTTATTGTAATTGTCACGATTCTGACCACACTGACATTGTAATCTCATAATGAGGTAATGGGGGGGTTGAAACCGAGTACAGAAGTGCGATTAGAAGGGTGTAGCTTGGCAAAAACGGGTTAAAATGTCAGACTGGAAGGATTGCGTTTGACGTTTTATTTATTTATTTTTTTCTCGTATTCGGGAGGTTGTGTTGATGCAGACAAACCGATAACAGTCGGCCGCTGGATTCTTCCTTATCCATCTGGAATGCTGCTGCCTAAAGAGATTACTGGAAGTCACTTTTTAAGAGAAAAAAACAAAAAGAGTAACAAAGTTAAACAAAGAGTATCTGTCATGCCTGAAATATCTGACTGTACTCGGATGCTGCGGCATCAAAGACCTGCTTTTTGGGGCAAAAATGATTATCCCTAAAGTGCACGAGTTGACTCTAAAGACACCATGGAGCCAAATCAATGTGGACAGGCATCCATAAAAAGCCAACCTGGTTATGAATGCTGCATTTTACTTGTATCATTTTGACTTTGAGGTTTTTAAGAGAGAAGCCTTCCCCGCAGTCGAGCCAGATGGTAACAATTCTTCGACATATTACGAGCCGCTCTCTGCCAAATAGCATACCTTTGGGCTATGTTTTCAGTGGGCTATAAAAGCCAATAATGTAATTTTGATCTGTTTTATCAGATATCACCCCAGCCACGGCTGGGTTTATGTAAGAAAACGTTTAAGCGGGACAAGACGGCTCTCTGTTTTGCTTTTCTTTTTTTTTGGGGGGGGGGGACATAGAAGTGCACACCATGTTCAATACCTGCCCCACTGAGGGGTTTTGCTTGTTTGACTTGTGCGTCGTTCTGGAGTGGAAGAGAACGTCGCTGTGATGAGACTCATGGATGTAAAAATACTCTCAACCTTCAGGAGTTTTCCCACATGATGACGTCTGCTGACCAGAGCGAAGGAAAAACAAAAAGAATCGGGGATTCTTTGTGGAAGTGCTTACAAAGTCTGACCCTGACATCTCTTGGTGCAACAGTGACACGGTAGCAAAGTATCCCAGTGGCGAACCACAGTCCCCTGCGGCCCGCCATCAGCGCCATGACTCACCGCTGACCTTGCTGTAATGTTCCAGGACTCCTCCAGACCCATTTAGAAAATCTTTAGGGAAATGCATTTCTATATTCCACATGATGCAATATAAACACACCTCAACACACAGCGGAATGAAAGTTTTTGTGCTCCTTGAACTTTTTCACGTTTCCCTCCACTACAACAACACACTTCAGAGGAGCGCAGTGGGGTTTTATGTGACAGGCCTACACAATGTTGTAAGAAAATAAAACGAATGATTCTCTGATCTAGAAAAAATGTCTGTGGCCGACAAACTGATGGAGTGGTTTCATTCCTGGGTAGACTTGGTTCGACTCGGGACCAAAACTGCAACATTTGTCACATTTTCAGCTGGCTCGGTTTGGTTTCACACTGCACTTTGTCAAATGAGCCAAACCCTTTGAAAAACCTGTTCATTCCCTCGCCTGCGGGGGGCGCTGCACCAGAAAACACTGAAGTAAATTGCACCTAAACTTCCCAAAGAAGACAAGAGCGCAACTTCCTTTTTCACAAAAATTAAACAAAAATAGAGTAGCATCAAATTTCGGAAGTTTTTGGATTTCTCTTTTGTCTTTGGTACAAATAAACCTTGAGCCATTTCACCCACTAGCAATGAACTCATGTTCATTGCTAGACCTGAACTCTTCTATAGTTCACTTCCTGCTTTTGGAGCGGTGTCTGGGTCGGAGTTCAACTGCGTATTCACACCTCCTCAAACGAACAGACTAACAGATGGTTTCCATTCATTTGTTTTAGGGGTATTAAGGTATAAAAAAGGGGTTAAATAAAAATTTAATAGGAAAGATTCTTACCTGTGAAAAAGTTTTGCGATCCATGCACGATTTCTTTCCCCCTTCAGAGTATCCATACATCCTTAAAAAGTCTTGAATCCACATGCCTAACAATTAAGTCCATGAAACATCTTAAATTCATTTTAAAAAGTCAAGTTAAATACATAATTCACAGGCGTTAAATTTGGTCATTGCAGTAGTATTCGTTCTTGTACATTCTGTTCTTTTTCTGCCAGGCAAAAGTTTGAGTCCCACTCAAATATCCTCTGCTTTATGTGACTCAAGACTATTGAGGCTATCAGTAAATAGCTGCTCATGTGGCCTTGCTAGCTAGCTAGCTTTATTTGTGTCCGTCATGGGTAAGTGCAGCAAGTTCACTGGCGGTTGGCTGGACGAAGCTCGTACATTTCTGTGGCGATATCGGTGTACATGTATGAGATATGCAATATATATGATACAGGTCTTAAGTTCCATTCATGATGGTCTTAAAAATGTACTAAAAAGTCTTAAATTCGAGTGTGTGAAACCTGCTGATGTCCCGCCCTTTGACGATTGTCTGCGAGCTCGTAAGACGACAAAATGTGAAAAAGCGGTGGGCCATAGTGCGCAGGGCGCCGCAGCACAGAACAGGATTGGCCGTCATCTGCAGATCTTTCTCGCTCATAATGCTTTCGGAATGCAACTGCCCCAATAAAAGAGAGAGAACCACAACAAGGTCGGCTGATTGAGGACATTAGCTCAGGTTTTCCATGGTGAAGCTTGTTGTTTTCCTTCTGCTGCCATCACATCCACAACTGGAGGCCTGCTGTGTGGAATTACTTGCGCTAATGGCTCGACACTCTCTTGTTGCAGGAAATCGGACAGCCGAGCTGTAACTGCTAAAATGGTGATTAAAAAAACCCAAATTGCATCATGATGTTGGGTAATTTAGCACAGGGACGGGGGGGAGAAGGGGAGTGGGATAAAAAGCTTCTTGCTAAATGAAGCAACTGGCATTATTGACCGGTTATAGGGGAACGTGTAAAGTTGCATGCATTTTTTGGCGTTTTTTTTTCTGTGGGATTTCCGTTGGAAAAAAAAAAAGAAGAAAAAAAAAAGACTTTTAAAATAACTCGCCAAATCTGATGGCAGTTAGTAAACTCTAATTAAAGTTTGCAATGGTGACTCTGTAATTTGCAAGTCAGTGGGGGTCATTAAGTCTTTCCCTGGCTTGATTTAATGAGTTACAAACTGCAGTTAATGAGACAAATAGTTCTGCCTGCTTGGCCCATGGCTGTAGCTGCGGCAAAGACCAAACAACTCCATTGGAGATTTGCTTGATAAATTCCTTGAAGGATTATGTTTTCGTTTTGTTTTGTTTTTTTCTTTTATATGCCAGAGGCAAATACTGGAAAATGTTGCATCAGCTTGGTGCCGTCGAGGCAAAGAGGAAATCCGTTTGTGTACAAACAGCTGCAGCTTCTAATCATAAATGACCTTTTAAGACGAATGTGCTTTTAATTTAAACATCAGAGGAGGAAGAGTAGAATGTGCGTCGTTTTGAGCTTTTTTCTCCTCCTAGTCATATCCTCTTATTGCTTATTAAAAGCCGTTGTTGATATCAAACACAACTGGCCTGTTGTAAAGTGACTAAGACAGGGGCGCCCCACTGAGCGGGCTGCACGGCACCGTTTTTCGTCTCTCATCCTCCGTGGCCGGTCCCACTCCACCCGGGTGGATCAGGCTCACTTAGCTAAACATTTATCCCCCACCCCATCCGTTTCTCTTGTAAATTTGTGGTTGTGTGCAATCCTTTAATGAGCTCCATCTTTGACCCGGGTTGTAGGTTTCCAGGGATGTCATGTCTTGTAAGTCAAGGAAAAGACTTTAACGTCCACACGACTTAACATTAAAGCGGCGCAGTTGAGAAGACGCGAGGTCAGAGCCGGGGAGGTAATGATACCCCCGTAAATGAGGAATTGTAAAATGAAGAAGATAGGCAGTATGAGCCCAAACGTAAAGAACTACTGTACTTCAGACTAGACTTCGGCTTTATCCAGGGCTACATAAATACCGTGCCTCACAGAGGTATTAATAACTCTCCAAGGTTTTTAATTTGTCATGTTACCAGATTTAAAACTTGAAAGTGTTTTGTGGGAATTTCAGGTTAATTGTGAAGAGGACAGAAAAGTTTACGTGGATTTCAGTGTCTTTTTATTTTACAAACCACTTTATGTGACATCTCTGGGTCACAAGCTACACCTATTGTGTCGTAGCTTAATGATACAAACAGATGTGTGCAACAAATAACGTTTAGAAGTATCCCAAAACAACTTTATAGCTTCTGATACAGTACAGATATTGCAGCTTTGAGTATTGACCAGTACTGAGATTGACCTGATATGATGTCAGCGGCAATCAAGCATAATTTCATAACTTATTTTTTAGCGTGGAACATTAGAAAAGGCTTGATCAAGTCATATTACAGAGAACAATAGAACAACTGACCCATTTTTTAAACTCTCATTGTGGAATACCACCTCCCGGATAAAAAATATTGACTAAATATTGACGCAGAGTGAAGACATCCGCTGCTTATATTGAGATTTTAGATGCAGGCCGATACGATACGAGACTTTTTTTTTTTCAGACCAACAACTCAGGACAGCCCTCATTTTAAATATAATAAAGTAAATCATGTAATAACTTCCAGTGATGTATTCAAGTTTTTCTAGGCAATGACAGGACATTTTACCAATAATGTAACTAATGTGATATGTTATTGGCTGGTAAACATTGACGCATCAGTCACACAATCTCTGTTCTTTTCCTGAATTATCACACATTGAGTTGTCAATCTGTTAAATTCACCTAACAGAAATGAATCACTGAAATGAACTGCATAGTCCGTGTGCTAGATGAGTAAATACGACGAGTACAACATCCACTGCAACATTAATTAATCAACAAACTAAAACAATGACAAGAAAAGCTTATATTTGTAAATGTACTGAAATGATTTTAAGGGGGAGGTGTTATGTATTTTCCTATAGTACAATATGTAAGACATCAGTCACGCCCACTTCAGAACGTCACTCTGCTGACTTGAAACCATTAATTTAATGCATTAATGGCTTTATTAAATTTAAAATGACAAATTGGTTACAGCATCGGCAATGAATTCTTTTTTGGATATTAAATGCATTCCCATAACTTCTTGGAATGCATTTCTACCAGTTTTGCAAAACCATCAAAAGAGCCTCAACACTTTTACTGCAAATCAGCAGTTAGAATTTGAAGACTTGATGCAGATTTAAAATTATATCCAAATTGTGACTTTGACTAGGCCATTCTAACGTATATCGCAGAGTTGGCAGGCAATCGTCTTCTCCAATCTCAAGTCTTTTGCAACAGGATTCAGCTCTGAACCACGAAGCTCGTTACCGAAGGTAAACGGAACGGAATCCAGCGAAAAGCTGGTCAGCGATTGTTATGACGCCAATAAAGATTTCCACACCATTTCAGAAAGGCTGAGAAATTATTTTCTACATGCTGTTATTTGTAAAACAAAATGAAACAAATTGCTTCTTGGATTTTCTTGAAATTGCACTCAAACGTCTGTCTTCTTCTGTTGAGTGTGCACATAAATCAGCCTCTTAACTGTTTTTTTTCTCTTTTTTGCCTTTACTGTAAATTTGTTCCACGTGTTTTCAGTTAAAAAAAAAAAAAAAAAAAAGGTCAGACTTGTGCGTCTTCAGGTTCAGGTCATGAGAACGAGAAAGGGAGAAGAAGAAGAAGAAGAAGAGAGAAAGAAAAGCAAGACAGAGACGGACCTTTGGCTCGCGGCTGTAATCGTGGTGCTCGCCACTGCATTGTTAGAGGCTTTGGCAGACCTGTGATTAAATCTGGGAAGGTTTGGAAGCCTCTCGCCACGGCGCGCTCTCCAAGACAGAACGATGTCCAGTAAAGGGAAGAAAAGAAAAGACTCTCACACGTTTTGTGCTGCTTCACCGTGAGACTTTTTGAACACAAAATTCTCCCCACCCCCCCAAAAAAAAACAACTTCCATGAACTATGACAAATATTTGTGTCACAACTCCAGCGGTTCTGTTCTTAAAGCTGTTTGTTTTGCGACTGTGCTGCAGGGTTGTTTCTTCTTCAGGAAACCCTGCTTCAATTAAGAGTGATGGAACCCATGTGTCCCTTATCGTGGCAGGCTGGATGGGAGGAATCTTGTTCTGTCGGCCTTTTGTAATAATTGGGTTTTAAAGGAGCTGTTTCTGTGGGGTTAGTTACTTTCTGTGGCCGTCGGGTGCGGATCAGCTGACGCCCGCCGCGTCTGTCGACTCCTTCCGGGGCGATCATCCTAAGTGGGTAGGCATGTAGCCGTATAGCTGCGGGGAAGACAGCGATCCGGGGAACCAGACTCCCCTCTCTTTCATTTCAAGTCGCCCCCTCCCCCGCAGCACACAGACAGACAGACACTCTGACTGACATCTGACCAAACCTGATTCAATTATATGCTTCATCTTTGAAGTTTTACGCTCTGGCTTTTCCTTGCTCTAAACTTGTTCTGTGTTTTCCCTTCTTCTTACTTTCTGCATGCTGACGCAGAGTGATGACATCTGCTGCTTATATTGAGATTTTAGATGCAGATCGATACGATACGATACGATACAATACGATACGTTATCTTCTTTATCAAGACAATAACACGAAAGATGGGAAAACAAGCCCAGCTGAACAATTCAGCTCTCAGCCGTTTTTTGAAGCGACTGACTGCTTAGCGAGCCTTACGGGCGTCTCACCGCGGAACAGTGTTTACTCTTACGCTCCGTTTGCAGAGCGGCACAAACATTGTATTTCTCAGCCCCGCATGTGAACAAAGGGCTCCGTAATAACAGCTTGTGGCACTCCAAAGCAACAAGAGAGAGAGAAAGAGGGGAGGGGGGTGAAGGGACAAAGAAAGTTTGAAAAGGTCATCCTGGAAATTGTAGACGATAGGTTTTGCCATGTGACAGAGACGGAGGAGCGCGCAGAATGGAAAACTTGATTCCCTGCAATCATCTCCTGTCATCTTTTGCACCACTTTAGCCTTCACTCCAATCAACCCATTTTTGCTTTGAGTACCTTTTTGTTCTTTTGATTTCACTTATTGCCTCATATGTTTACGTGTGTTTACGTTCGAGCATAAACAACTTTCCAGCGACTTTGAAAAAAAAAACGGAACTTAATCAGTGCGTTGTACAATCTTCAAACACACACTCTTAACTTTTTTTTTTTCCCCAGAGCAAATCCAACTAACCATGGAGATTTCCTAAAGCGCTCTCATAATAGGTCTGGATGTAAAATAAAAACTAAATAAGAAGTTTTTACTCTGGCGGGAGCCGCCGGAGGCTCCGGATAGCGCACCGCGTGACTGCAGGCCGGCAGCTTTAATTGGCCCACAATTCCCTGGTGCTTTATCAATATAGGCCGATAATCAGACAGTTTTCTAACCCACAGCCAGTTCAAAGCACAGGTTACTGGTATTTATATCATAGTCCATCAATTTCTCTTGATTTAAGTTTGTTTGGTTCATAAAACATCACGTTTCAGCTCAACAGGAATACAGGCTGGCGGAAACATATTCATAACGCCTAAACATTTTGTGACATTGCTATTACAAAGTTAAGTACCTTTGATTGGGATTTTAGGTGACCTACTCAAAACAGCTCATAAAGCGAGATGAGCACACAATTTTGATAATAAAAAATGTAAAAGTGTGCGTTTCTTTCAGCTACCTCTAATCTGTTCCCCCTAAATAAAAAATTGCCATCTTTGGAAGTCAGCCAATTTGAATTTAGATAACATTTTTATCACTGTTGCACTGAGAAGTAGCTCCTGCAATGGGCTCAGCAGGTGAGCAGCTCCACCAGGGGTTTGCTAATTGCTGCTGGCTAGTCTGAAGGAGCCGAGTGGGGGGATAATAGGCAGGCCTGCGCTGTGCGGCAGAAGCTCAGGAGCCTGGAAGCTGCAGATCTGAGGAGATAAAGAAATTGTTGTCAGAACATCATAAAATGTTATTAATTTTAATATGTCTGAGTTTTTCGTTCCTTTGTGTAATATTTTTTTCATGAATCTGTTGTCAGAGTTGCAAAATCTTCAGTGACACTAAGCCTCAGAAAACTCCTGAGCGTAAATAATCTATAGACACAGATTTCCACATAGAGGACAGCTGAACAGAAACCAGAAAGAACTCTGCTTTGAATGAGCCCCAAATGTAACTTTTTTTGATACGATTACAATAATGATTTCCACATTTTCAGAGCGCTTTGAGGAGATTAACTCTGGAAGATTCTCTGGAGATTCTCTGAGGAATTGACTCCATCCTTCTTACGGTTTAGTTGTGATTTCTCAGTAATGGACTCAACGTCTGTTCTGTTCCAGGTTGACACGGCGAGACGTCACGGGAGACGACAAAGGCTTCAAAAGTCGAACACCTCAAGAAGAATGGCGAGAAGACGCTCCATCATGTCGGATGTAACTACTAAGTAACTACTGAAGTTCCTTTGTCTTGTCCACCTAAAACAGATGTCTTCACAGACAGTCTTTAGGCCAGCATATTACTTTTAATATCTGGTTTAATGATACATTTCTTAGCCATTGTCTTCTGCTTGAGTTTCATCTCCCCTCAGTGATTTGTCTCGGCTTTCTACCATTGAGCTTGATTTCTCCTGGGCCAGTCAGCAAACGGAAGGAGAAATGGTCAACGATGATATAAATATCCGCGCTGTTCTTGAGTTATAGTCTTGCATTTGAGCAATGGGGGAAATGAATGAAGTCATTCCGTCCATATTGTCAGTCCGGTAACCTTGAAGTCATAGCTAAATTCTGGCACACTACATACGTCAACGCCAAACGTTAGCAGATCCAACAACTTCAACAGACTCCATGCATCGTCAGCTTCCATTTCTAATTTATTGGTCTGTACGTACGCTGAATAAAACATCACATACGCCTCGTTTGTCTGAGGTCAAATTATTCCAAGCTTCTCTTAAGATCAGTTTGAATCACCAATTGTATTTCTGCTTGCTAAATGTCACAAGAAAGAGACCATTTACTCAATAGAGATTTATTTATTAGCGGCTTCGAAACCAGGAGTGTGCATAGAGTGATTCCCATCCCTTTAAACAATGAGAGAAAGCCCAGATGATGATGATGATGATGTCATGACTTGAGACTTCTGACAAGTTTGGTTTGAGACGACTGTAAAGTCAAAAGAAAATAAGTCGAGATATCAGGAAGAGAATTGTGCAGCTGCTCAAATCCGGTTCATCCGTGGGAACAATTTCCAGATGCTTGAAGGTGCTGCCTGTTCAAACAGTGATGCACATGTTGGGATGATGGGAATTTCCAACCACCATGACGTTGAGGAGCGGATCAGGTTCTGTGTCGAAATGTGCGAATCAATCCTCGAAAAACGGCAAAGACGTTGTCAAAGCTGGACAAAGTTGATAAGACAGTGCGATTACCCACAATCAGTAATCCAAAAGAAACACAAAAAGTCAGACTGCAGTTTGCAAATGTTCACTGGGACAAAGATGCTCATATTTGGAGTCGCGTCTCGGGGTCTGATGAAGTTAAAGTGGAGCCGTTTGACCTTAAGCATGGGAGTGGCAGCATCATGTTGTGGGGCTGTTTTGCTGCAGGAGAACTGGTGCGTCTCATAAAATAAATGCCATCATGAGGAAAGAACATGATGTGAAAATATTGAAACAACTTCTAAAGACAACAACCAGGAAGTTTAGTCCAAATGGACAGTATTAAATAAATCTCTTATGTTCTGTCATTATTGTGACAATTAGTAAATAGAAAAAATTCAGGTAACTGACTTAAAGCAAGAGAAATATGGTCCGATTCAACGTCAAAAGGTAAGGAGTCTGTTTCGGTCGGTCTGTGTGAACGAACGGCTTCAACGGCAGTCCAACTCAGACTGAAAGTTTTCTCCTCAGGGAGGCGAAGGCGTAAGGTTGTCCTGACTCCTCCCTTTGTTATTCAGAAGTGAGTTCAAGGTGAAATAGCTGTTGTCTTGTTGGACGTTTCTGTGGCATGAATGCAAAACAACAAGGCGTCCCAGAAGGTAGAGCAGTGAACAAACCTCAGTGAATTCAAACTATGCAACCAAATTCTTAGGCTGATGGAGTCAAGAGTTACAATGTGTCAAAGGCGCCACTTCTTCTTCTATGATTCTGTGTCTCTTTGTCGATCAATTATTTCTTCTGCCTCGCAATTAGCACAGCAGAAAAATGATTACTTTGTGAAGTTTATGAAACAGAATATTATTTGAAGTCCGTTTTATGGCATGATGGAAGACTTTTTTGATAGTCTGGTTCGTATGACGGCGTGTTGGGCCCACGCTGAGAAAAATACAACAAACAAAATTACGAGAAACGTTAAAGGTTTGCAAGAATAAAGTCATAGAATAAACTCAAAGCGTTATAACTTTGTTCTCATAAAAACACGACTTTATCCTTATAATTTTACTACTTTATTCTTATAATCTTACATTTAAAGTTTGTAGTTTTTTCTTAGAATAGCCACAAGAAACCAACTTGGGATTAGAGTTTGCATCTGAATAAGTGAAAAATCAGAGTTCTAAGCATCTACTGGTGCAAATAAATGTTGATTTTCTGTAATAAATACAAGCATGTAGATTATGCATGCATTTTCTTGTTGTTTTTTTTTTCTTTTAACTTAAGGTTATTATGCTGTGAAAAACTCAGTTAGATCAAATGGCTGAAACATTCCCTGGAGTAAAGAATATCTCAGATTTGTGTTTTTTTTTTCCCTCACCGGTTGCCATTTCCTCTCAGTCTTTACCTTTTTTTTTTTTTTTTTTTAGTACGCCTTTGAAGTTCACTGAAAACAGAGTTGAGATAAGGTGAGACTGATGTGGAGAAGCCCATAAAATCGGCTCCAGTGTTCTTGTGGTTTGCAGGGCAGAAATCGATAGTGGGCACGCTTGATGCAAGCTGCCGCTGCTACGTCATTGTTTCTACAAAAAAATAAAAAAATAAAACGAATCTCACTTTACCGCCACAGATACACTTTGCTGTCAAAATCTCCGCTGGTTTGCACATGGACAGATTCAGCAAAACTGTCCCTTCCTGTTTGGCGGAGGCCTGGAAAGCGACGGGCGAAGCGACGTCTGCGTCAGTGGAAGACGGCGAGTCGAGACGACAAAGGAACCCGAGTGAAAGGTCAGGCTTTCCCCGTCGAGGCCGGGGTTTGTGAGACGTGAGCCCTTTCATAGCTGCAGAAATAATGCCGTGAAGCGTCTGAGCGAGTGTGACAGGTCGTGATCAAAACCAGCTGCCAATTAACTAAATGACTCGAGCTATCACGTTCAATTAGAGGGAGTCTGTGAACTGCCGGCGCAGCCCTTCGCCTGCTCGGTAAACAAAAACACGGGCCGGGAGCGGTCTCTTCAGGAGGCTTGTCGCTGTGTCTGTGATGGTTATCTGGCGGGCCCCGCCTGCGTCGTACTGGGCCCGGCCGGCCCTGACAAGTCCCACGGATAGACGGGGGTATGAAAGGGGTCGCCTCAACCTCTGGAATCCATCGTCAGCTTTCTGTCTCGAGCAGCTGACAAATAGTTTCAAACAGCATTCGGGGGGCTTTAGAGAGGTATGCCCTGGTGTGTGTGTGTAGGTGTGTGTGTGTGTGTGTGTGAAGAAAGAAAAGTGAGGAGGGAAGAGATGTTAAGGAGAAAGGGGGAGAGAGGTGAAAAATTAGATGAAGAATGGGAGATTCAAATGAGATAAACGAAAAGAATCAGCGTTTCTGTCATTGGGCTCTCCTACTGTGGTTCCCGGAGGAGGGGCTATCTGGCAGGAGTTTGCCCCATGGTCAGCGTCTTTAACCCCCAGATGATAACGCTTAGCCCCTCCATAAAGAATAGGCCCCTTTAACTGATCCATTAGCGTCCAGTCGCTGAGACCGGACCCGCTGGTGTCTACTGAAACTTACCAGGAAGCCTTGAAGGAAAGCAGCATGGCAGACATGCAGAGAGATCAAAGACGACGTCCCCCTCCTCTTCCCCGTCCTCCTCCATCCCCCCTGCTCACCGTTCCTCTCCTCATTCAGCTTTCTGCTCTCCGTCTGACTAAATCTGCAACCAGACCAACACGGAAACACTTTGGGCAGAAATCATCAGGACATATAAATAAATGTTGGTGTTTTGTTGCCCTCGTTTTCTCGAATGGTCAAGATCGGATCTACAAATCCACGTTTCAGTTTCAGATGCATCGGTTGCCATCGAGCTCCATGTGCAGCAATAATCCGTCGCCATTTCATGGATTATTAATGCGATGACAAACTATGCTGGATGATAAATTGTCCCGGTAAATATCACAATAAACACTAATATTCTTGTTGTCTTTTGACAACCAATCAACTTTAATCTTGTAAAGCACATGTGTCAAGCTCGAGGCTCGTGGGCCAAATCTGGACCACCAGATTCTAGACTAAACACTAAGTGCGCTTAAATATTATGTTATCAATCAAATCAATGCAGTCTCTATATGTTTACTGCCAAAAACATATCAATCAGTGTCTCCAGTTTCTTATGAATTATCATGGAAATTCAAAATCAACATCAACAAATCACAGTTTTTTCCACTAATACATAATTGGGAGTTTATTCCCAATTATGTACTGGGATTACATAATTGTGATTGTTCTCAAAAATTATCAAAAACGTTGTGACTTGTACTAATGAGTTGCCTGAGTCTTAATTAATGTCAGTCCATGATCTATATAAAAAGTCACATTTACCGTCATAAATGAGCATAAATATTGCAAATATTTCTAAATTAGTACCACAAACACATTTAATTTTGTTATTTAAAAAGAAAAAAAAATCGCAAAATGTATCAAAATCCTGGAGGAACTGAAAAGATGTTTAACAATATTATTTAATTTTGAGAATTTATTGATATTTAAACGGTTTGTGAAACGGTTTTATCAATACATTCTGGCCCTTTAAGAGCTTTTTTTTAAATCAACTCTTGATTTAAAAAAAATATTAATAAATAAATCTGACATATTCTCTCATTATTGTGGCGTTTAGCAAATAGAAATAATCTTGGTCATTTTTTAACAGACCCAAAACAAGAGAGAAGTTTAATCTGATTATCAGTGAATTGAAGAAAAAAAAAAGTGTTTTTTTATTCAGTGCAGGAAAAATCTCTAACAGAAATTATTTCCCCCTCTTTTTCCTGTGTCCACTGCCTTCGTTTCCACTCGTCTTCTTTCTCTTCCACACATTTCCACTGGGCTCTCTCTCCCCGTCCTCCTCCACCAGCGACGCGCTCCTGTCTTCCTCCCCGGGTGTTTCCAATTTAAAGCTGCTACGAAGCAGTTCACATTGTAACGCCATCAATTAGTCAGTGACTCCAGCACATTTATTTAATGGGGCCAAAAGAGAGCTTTGCTGATTTACAGGCTGTAAGGTAGATGTGAGGGAGGGATGTTCTGACATGCCTGACATGCGTGTGTGTTTTTTTTTTCTTTGGTTCTGTGGGTGTGTGTGGGAAGCGAACCGATGCTCTGTGCACCTTAAGGCTCGGGTCTTGTGGTGTAAAGTCTCTGTGGCAATGCGCTGAGATGAAAAGGTTTGCAGAGGAAGAGAAAAAATGCAATGGGAGACGAGAATGTTTGAGATTTTCTGGACTTTTTTCGTAAGTGTTTGGTTTCAACCACAGTTTTTTTTTCTTTTTCTACATGCTAAAGGTTTCTATGTGCCATAGAAAAGCTTTGAAGGTCTCAGTGCAGCACGTAAGCGTTCAAATCGAAACGAGATCAACCTCCTGGTGTGGTGAAGTGATTCAGAATAGACTGTCGTTTTAACCAATTAATGGAAAAGATTGTTCTCTGCTGCTTTTTGTTTTGAGGAAAAACCTAAAAAGACTCCAAAATAGTGAATAGTTTGGGATCCGTCCGATACCAAGGATCGGCAATAATTTTTATTTAAGTTTGACATCGAACTTCTGACCTTTATTTGTGCGTGTGTGTGTGTGTGTATTTCTTCCTAAATTGTTTTATTCAGACCTGTGAAATAATTTGAATAAAGTTTATATCTGTCTGCAAAACTTAAATAAAATAAAATAGAATTGAATTGGAGAGTAAATCACAACAAGATCTTTTTGAGGTAGAGTTGAAGAAAAAATCAAATAAAATTTCAAGATCGAATCAAAAACTTGAGTGTCCATCTTGTCATGACAGCAATACTTGTCAATATAATCGACATTTTGAATTGATTTGCCCATATCTGGTGGACGAAGAAAACATTCTTCAAGCAGATTCGTGATAACGCTGTTACTCACGCGGATAATTTCTGGTCAATAATATGAACTGCGACACAGATCAGCCTCACCGAGTTCTGAAGCAACTGCGTTTAGCTCCATACTACAAAACTGGACGTGCAGTTGTAGAGCGCAGCCCCGTAAGGACATTTAGACCCGTTCATGTTCTGTCAGGACACGATGACTCTCCTCACATCGTGCGCTTTAATAAAAGAGATGAAGTTTAGTGCTAACAGCAAATCAAAGCAGGGCCAAGGCGAAAGCAGACTGCCGCTCTGTTAAAGCTTCCCCACTCACAAAGGTAAGTGCGTTTCATTCAGACCAGGTTTTGTGAACTTTGTCAAGTCAAGTCTTGTTTATTCGTGTGGTCTTGTTTATTCGTGTGGCCCGTTTCAGCAACGGGACGTCATAAAGAAGCCACTTATGAAACGAGCCATGAATCTTACATTTTGTCAAACGCCGTCAAAAGAATCATCAACAATCGTCATCATAACATGTTGACCGATGTTCCATTAATTGTGATTCAGGGGAAACTTTAAGCTTTCATTTAAAGAATGTGAGTGTTTCGGTTGTTTTGCAGTTTTCTGGAAGTTTGTTGTAGATTTATTTGTTCATTAGAGATGGGTGGATCAATCAGAAATATTGATAACATCAGCTCCAAGTAGCTGATTGCTGCAGCCAACACTGAAGAAAAAACTGTCTAAATTTAAAACATTGGCGGTAACTTTTAATGAATATCAATATTTTAATGAATATAACAAACATTTTACTGTCAAACGTCTATGCATTCATATAAAAGAAAAAGCTAAAGCAGTCAAAGTACTTTTAGTTTTAACATGGTGCCGTTTTCCAGCTTAATCAAAAAATTGCATGTAAATACTCACTTGTGATGGGTAACAACTCCCTCACTGTGAAACATAGTTTTCAGCAGAGCATTATGAATTTAAAAAAAAACTGCAGTGGCCCAGAGCACTTTCACTTTTCTCTGGTGAAAAAAATTCAATGTTTTAAGAAAACATCCAGATGGTCTGACATAAATACAAGAACCAATATTGTGAAAATAAACCTTGTGTTTGCAGGAAACCCCTCACCTTTACGGTATTTCCATTCAGAACTTTGCTCTGAAAACATAGTGAAAGTTCTCAGTCATGTTTGTGAGGAAAGCGAGGCAGAGCCCGAGCGCTGCGTTAGTGTCTGAGTGTGAAACGGAGCGGCGTGTTACCGGAGAACCAGAGGAGGGTTTGTTGGCTTGTCATTACACACAGCCAATCGCCTGTTGCCTGTAACCGAGCCCCCCTGCAGCCTCTCTCACTGTCTTCCTCTTAATTACCCATCATTCCTCCTGCTGCAGGGCCCCTCACAAATTACAGCACATTGTCTCCCGCCGATCGGCCTGTCATCGCACGGCTCCGTGTTTCAGAACGCAGCCCATTGTGCATGAAGTCAGGAGCAAAAGACGGGTCTGGGGAGGGCCTCCCTGTCGAACGCGCACAGAAAAGACCCTCATGTGTCCACACACACACACACACACACACACACACACACACACACACACACACACACACACACACACACACACACACACACATGCACACAGAGGCCCATTAGCTCTGGTGCCAGCTGACTCTGTGACCCAGACGCTTTTCTGCCGTGTCAGCGGGACCAAAATGACGCTGTGGCAGTAATCACCCCCCCATCCACCCACCCCCGCCGCTCTGACACACAAACCCTGCACCGAGCAGAGCATCGCTGCAGAGATCCTCCTCTGTTGATCTGAGTAACTTCCCCTGGAGATGAGAGGAGAAGAAGCGAGCCTGTTGTTCGCGCCATCAGGAAGGGACGACGGCAGCAACAAAAGCTTGTGTGTTTGCTGAGGGAATGCCGCCAACAAGGTAAATGGAAATGAGCTGAAAACAGAAACGCGTAGAGCTTCAAAAAAAAAAGAGAAGAAAAGCTAATAAGTGTTGCTTTTTACCTCAGATTGTTAGATTGAAATGGGACAGAGTTTGATGCAAACTTAGTTTAAGCAGTACGAAATAATACAACTACGGCACGACAGGCAAAGGTGTGTGAAACGACGTAAAACATATTCGTCATTCACTGCAGCAACAAACTCAACAATTTCTTCTATCAGGGAAATAAAATCCCTCCACTAAGGATTATTTATTTTCAATAAAATCATTGGAGTTTCTATAAATTGTCTGTAGTCAAAGCTTTTTGTAAATGTATCATCATCGAGACTTTAAAGTTGTAGAGTGTCAAAGCATCATCCTTACCGTCGCCTACTTGCTGACTGAGAGGAAAATGAAAGAGTTTCCGGCTGGGTTTTGTCTGAGATGCTGCAGCAGACACCTGCTTCGTCACTTTGAGGCCTGCAGCCATCGAGACGTTTCTTTACTGCACTTTATCAGCTTTTTACTGAACAGAGTGAAAACTCACTCCTATTTCTGGTGCTACATGTCGTTTACTGGCTGAAGAACAGATCGTGAGAAACTGGAGCGGAAACAGGGGTTTGACCTTTGACCTTTAGTGGTCGTCCTGCAGTGTTTCCACGTTCTCAGCTTCTTCTTATGGACTGTTTACTGTTGCCAGGTAATGCATTGGATGGGTAATCATCGATCATTGTTTACACATAAAATGGAAGGAGGAGACGGCGAAACGCAGAACATGAAATACTTGATCAAGGAGTGCAAAGAAAACAAATAAAAAATCAGTTGTATTCACTTTTATTGCTGCAGTTTTTACTTTTAACGCCTTTACTTTTTTATCAGATAGTTACTGATAGTTGTTGAAAGTTGTCAGTATTTGTTTCACGCAGGAGGATCACTGGTGATGCAAAGACTCCAACGACCACTTCTTGTCGAAACAGGACAAAACAAGGGCAACAAGAAACGTGACGATTCATAAAATGACTATCCACAAAAACAGCTGTGACGTTTCTGTGGTCATAGTTTTATGGTAACATTAGTCCATGTAGGTCTTTGCCTCTCTGTCACCAACCGTTGAAAACACTTTAGCGTTTTGGAACCAACTCATCTGGATTTACACAAAATTAAAATGCCAAGAATGTTGCGATCATTTACAAAAACATTTTGGACCGTGAAGATTCTCTTCATGAGATTGTCATAGAAAAACAGTCTTCAGTCAGAGGCTTCTTCAAATTCACTGCAACACAGACTACTACAGGAGCTCTTTCCTGCCTATAACTCTATGAAGAATCTTGAATGATACAAGTTGCAGAAACATTTAATTTCCTTTCGGGATCAACATAATATTTTTGAATTAGGATATTTTAATAGGACCTTATTCAAAAAAGCTGAAACCACTGTTTTAAGTAGAATATTAAGTCATCTGCCATTTCTGAAAATACATCTTGATCAGATGCCTTTAAATACACAATTCGTCTTGTAATAAAAACACATCGAGGTCAACGAGTGAAACCATAAAAATGTACAAACCTTCACGATTTGAGCCACAAAGTGGCTCAAATCAGCGAATTTAGAAACAGGCAAACAGCTGACATCCCATCCAGCCAAATTAATACAGCAATAAAAAGACAAGAAAAACCACAATAATAGGCAAAAAAACCAGAAAAGAAATACAAGGAAACACGCAACCTTTATCTCCCTTCAAAGAAAGAGAAGAAAGAAACCTTTTCTTTCCTCTCGGCTCTCGCTGCTGCTCGGTTTGCTTCGCATTAGGAACTTTAACTCGTTCGTGTGTACGTCTGCCAAGCTGTTGCATCAGCCGGACATTAAAAATCTATCGAAAAACAAACACATAGTAAAGTTTAATTGCGAGGCATTTGCCTTGGGTATAAGGGAGAGTATTTTTATGGGCTTTCCCTCTCATTAAAAATGCAAGCAAAAAAAAAAAAAAAACCCCACTTCATTAATAATGGCTTGCATATGCTGGGTGCAGAGTGGAATTCTTTTACTGTGGCATTAGGTGCAAATGAGATTAGAAGTGCACCAACTGTTGCAACTCAGGCCCTCTGAGTGCATGTTTAGCCGTAAATTAGCAAAGATGTGTCCCTCTCACGTGTAAAAAAAAAAAAAAAAGTCCTATCTTAATTCGGACTGGGTTTTTCTCCCCCCCCACACACACACACATTGCCAGTGAACGCCGATAAAAAGTGACAGAAAAAGAGCCCATATGCATGAAGAATTTCACACCCCACAGCTTCCAAACAAATACCTCTTAATTATAACCAATTGGCCCTTCTTCTCCCACCAACCACTGACTGTGACACATAAAAGCGCTGGCAATTGTAAGGGCTCCTTACGCGAAAGGTTGCGGAGGGAGGGGAAGCGGGGAGAAAAACAAAAATGGAAGACGCTTCCTTCCATGCCGTGCAGCGGCATCCTGCAAGACGGATCAGAAAATGAGCAGCATTTGGCACTGATTAGGGGAGACGCAAATTGGAAGCAGGGAGGTGTGGGGGTATTTGAGGACCACAGGGGTAACACACATGTATCCGAAGCCGCGACACTCCGGGTCCCCTGTAATTTAGATGTCTAAGAATTTGCTGTATGTGTTGCCTCATGCCAGGAAGTCTCAGCCTCAGCGCATGTAAATGGCACTGGGCAGCGTACAGTCACCCCCATTTGTAAGCCATTAAAATATTTTCTCTGTGACATATTAATTACAGAGCTCTGTTCGTCTTCCCGCCGGCTCACGAGGGCCGCGTGCGTGACAGCGAACGACCGCTCGCGGCGTCGGTTGTGTCGCTCTGAGAGCGGGACAAGACAGCAGCTAGCTCATCTGGGGTTTGTTTTGTGAGGGTTTGTTAATCATCGGCCTGCAGCGACTTTCGAAGGTTGTTGAAGCTGTACTTGAGGAGGTGCAGCTGCATTTGAAAGCAGCACTAATAAACGGCTGTCCGTCGTATATTCGCTGTGAGATAATACGAATGAGCAGGAACGAGAGACACACCAACGGGCTGCTGCGCCCTCGAAAGTATCAGCTGATGTTTTTATGGAGCATAAAATGTTCTGAGCACGACGCGGCAGATGGTACTCCTTTACAGAGCTTCTTCGACAAGTGTGCTGCCGAACATTTATCCACGGCGGTGACGTGAGCCGACTTCATTCACTTAGAGCTGCGTGAGTTCAGCTGGGCCTCGTCAGCTGCAGCAGCAGCAGCCATGTGAATTTTGGTTGGCTGAGTGTTGAAGCTTTTTTTTTTTTCTTAGTGCCTCGGGATACTGACTCTGAGCTGCGTGTACAAGAAAGATCGGTTATGTCAAAACAGGACTTCACTGAGTTTTAAAATTTTATTATTTTTTTTCCAGGCACATATATGTCATTTTAACTGTGTCAGCTGTTAGAAATTTGACTCCACAATCTGCTCATTGCTGCTGCCACTAGTCTGAAGGAGCTAAATGGAGGAGGTGGGGAGGAGAGCTGCTCCGTGAGGCAGAAACTCAGCTTTGGTTTAGTTATGCAATACAAACTGATCATCTCAGATGAATAAGAGTGGACAAGTTTAGCACACTGAATGAATAGTATACTGAAAGTTGTTAAAATTGCTTCTCTCATCTAGAAGATGTTTTGTGTGAACACAAGTCAACCAAATTTCTTTGTTTTTTTGCACTGAGATGTTGCCATGTCATTCGTTTAATAGCAACTGCTTTGCTGAATTATGAAAAACAAAAACTCAAAACTACTTATTTTAAAATCTCACATATGATTTCATTTTATTGGGTTTTATTTTTATTACTGAATTTGTGTTTCACTATTTTTACTCCTGTTGTTTGTAGATCGATGCTTCAACTTCAAAAAGAGAGAAGAAAAAAAAAAGGAAATATGATTTTGACCCCATTTTATTGGAGTTACAATAACATTTCCCTACAGCATCAGTTGGTTTCATAGAAAATTACTTTAAATCACATCACAAAATAAATCCATAAGATGGTTATAAATTGACGTGCGCTGCTACAAAACACGTAATAACAGACAAACCAGATGAAACATCAAAAATGCTCCATCGGTAAAATGACTCGTTTCTTCTGCAGAGTACATGAATAATATTTCACGTTCTTTTGTTGTAACTTCACAACAGAACGTCAGTGTAGCCGTAAGCCCTTAAAGCGAGACAGACATCTTTCCTCTGAACCGATCAGAGATGACATAATGCTCCCCTGTCTCTGATTTCTGATTGCACGCCAAAGCATTTGGACTCCGCCAGAGAATATTCAGGAATACGAATTACACACAGTGACCATCCCTGTGACAAATTACCCACATTTTTCCACAGTGATGTCGAGAGTGATCGAGCATGACTGATGGTTCTGCTGGGTTCTTTTTTTTTTTACTCTCCTGTTTTATTTTCTCATAGAAAAGGGGGAGAAAAAAATATATATACTTTTGATTTTCAGAGATTTTCCTGCAGGGATTTTAATGGTAGCCTGAGAAAACCGACTTAATCTTGACAGGAAAAAGGACAAGCTGGGAGAAGGACAGCTGAGCGCAGTTATTTATTTATTTATCCTTTTTTTTTCAGTAAAATCTGTAAACTGTTTTTGGGCTTTTACTGAGCGGTTGTACATTTTTCCGTCCCATCCATGAAATGCACAATTATTCAGAGATAAACACAAACACATGTACTGGTGTAAATTATTCTAATCCATAGATAAAAAAAAAAACAATTTACTTAGTTGTAGAAAAAAAATTACACTACAAACTTCTATACCAAATAATAGAAGTTAAATCAAATATCCTCAAATAAATCATTTTAAATATGAATAAAATTAGTTTTAATGTTCATTTTCCTCTATGATTTTGGTAAAATATGTAAACAGTTACTTCAGTCATCAACATTTCTTAAATGCTGGGAATGATATTCTGTAGTTGTGTCACATGACATGCATTCACACCTGCAGCCAAATCCCAGCTAGGTGAAGTCACATGACACGGAGGAAATGACATCATCAAACCTTAAGCTGAGGATAAGAGTAGACCAAACAGGTCAGCCATCTTTTATTTTGTTGATATATTTCAGGCTTTGCTAAGTGCGCTAACCAGCCAATCATTTTACCCGTGTTATGAGACTAATGTGAATTAACTCCAATGCTTTATTTATATAACCAAGTTTGACCTTTGCAGTAATATTTAATTCCCACAATTTTTTTCCAAACCTGTTACTGTTATGATGATGTGTGTAATAATAACCCAATCATCCCTGTTACTCTAATTTTAACCCAGTTACATTATTTTTATTAAATTAATCTTCTTGTTTGCGGAGCTCATGAGGGCTTGGCTTGTCGTCTTTTTAATCATTTGAAAGCCTTGGTCCAATTTGGATTGGAGGAAAAGAAAAAAATAACATACTTTTATTTTAGGTTTATTCACAAGATATCATAAAATGTTCCTTTTTGACAGTTCTGTGGAATTATTCTAATTATTTGACAATTTACATAAAAAAAACAGTATGAATCAAAGGGTTTATTCTGTGAAAGCATCAATTATTAATTTGTTCCCCGATTCTCGAATGACCCATTTGTCAAATGTAATCACATTTAAAACTGTTTTGTGTTTTTGTAAATACATTGGCTCTTTTGTTTTTTTTTTCTTTTGGGGAAAGAAACAGATAAAAGGGGGGCATCAAATCCCAACAACCTAATAATAAAGGAAAAATGACGTCAATTCAAGTGTAAGAAGGATTAAAATGTGTAATTCTGAACGCATTTCCTTCACAGCAGCCACATCCTGCTAGCAGCTAGCTTCAGTCTCCCCTCTCTCTAAACGTGGAATATCTTTGCCTCTCTCTAAACGTGGAATATCTTTGCCTCTCTCTAAACGTGGAATATCTTTGCCTCTCTCTAAACGTGGAATATCTTTGCCTCTCTCGGGCCGCTGGAAGAATTACGGCTCTAATAACTTTCATTTGGGGCCCCCGAAGCGTCAGTAAAATGTTTACAACAAGAACGCAGATTAGTTCTTTGGTAAGGCCGTGCCTTCGTTACTCAGCCTTTGACTCAATTCAGCGTGTATAAATATATCCATTTCATTATGGGAGTCCGGTCAAATATTTGTTTCAGTGGTTTTCCCCCCATATAATGTAAATTGCTGCAAGCTGTTGCACTTGGAAAATGCTTTTCTCATAATGCTTCTCTGCCTTGACATAAATCACAGCTAAATGTTGCATTCAAATGACTACAGACAGGCAATTTATTCTTGGCTTCCTTCGCCCCCCTCTGGATCCCCTCCGGGGAGGCTTGTGGCGAGTGGGACGCTTCGGGGGTTTTTAATAGCGACTGTCATTATTTGTTGACAGTTGTTCATCATACTCACAAGATTTATTGTGTGTGTGTGTGTGTGTGAGTTTTTTTTCCTCCCCTGACAGTATTTTCGTTTGTTTTCTCCTCTTCTGGCCATGGTTTCCTGGCCTGAGGTGCGGGCTGGAGAGATGACAAGTTACCCCACAGGATGTGACGTGTTTAGAGGGATTCTCCCCGGCAGATTCCTCTCGAATACCCAAACCAATAAATATCGATATCAATATCAATAAAACCTCCACAAACCTTTATTGTCCTCACGTCTGGCTCGTGTGCTGCGCCACGCAACGAGGGCCAGCGGACTGAAGGAAGTGTCTGAAATCGACAGAGACGTTTTAATTTCCTCCGTGAAGGACGACGAGGACGGAACATGTACAGGGATCCACCAAATGACGGCGGATCGTGTTGTCCTGCTTTAAGCGGTGGGATTTGCTGACAGGCCCTCTCTCTGTGTGAGTGACCCCTCTCAGCGGGGCTTCAGGCAATCAAGCCATCAGCGGCTGCATTCAAAATTAATCTTGAAAAGAAATCAACCACAGCTGCCTCTTAGCTCCAAAATGACAGATGGGGGAGTGCGGCCCCGGAGGTGCTGATGTGGAGTTTAGCATCGAACCCACCTGAAGCAAGCTGCGCCACAGGGGTCAGGGTTCACAAGGAAGGAAGTGATGACTGAATCTGAAAACCTGAAAGCAGTATCTAGTCATATTCAGCTATGGACAGTATGCGTTCTGATGAGGCTCGTTTGTTTTAGAAATAACCTTTAAGCATATTTTTTTTCAACCCCACATTTCTGTTTTAAACCTGCATCATGTAACATTTATGAATGTTTTTTCTTACATCTGCCTTTCTTACAGGCAGATAATCTATGAAAGATTAATCTCCTCCCCTTCCCGCCTGAGCAACGTCCTGACCAAAGTCAACCAATCAGAGCCAGGGGGAGGGTCTTAATGCTGTCACTCATTCACATGTACTTGATGCTCAATGTAAACAACTTATCATTACAGGAAAACTTTAGCTGTGATGTCGGTGGCTATGCTAACTAGCGTGAGCATTTATGACAAGCCGTACTAGCTACAGAGAGCAGGTGGGAAAGGCCCGCCTCCTAGCTCTGATTGGTTGTAGCTCTAACAAATATGTTTAATTGGTCTGAAGTAATATTCTAATCTTAAATGTTAGCTGTAAGTCCTAAACACTAGGAATAAAAGAGGCTTTGATCATTTCTTAGATTATTATAGGCAATAATCCATGAAAAATAAATAAAGAAGTGTAACACTACGAAAAACACAACAGAGCAGAAATGAACATCAAACCTGACCGGCGTAAATGAAACTAATGCGGATGGATGAAAACCACAACACCGATGCAAGAACATTAGAGGAATTAAGAATAATCCATAAATGTAGAAATGAACTGGCAAAACCTGGCGAGGAAGGAAAATAAAGAAACGGGCAGAATATGAAAAGATTTAAACCAGAATAGACTAACTCAGCAACAGAAGCAACATGGGGAAACTATTGAGGAAGGTAAACAACAGAACAACGTATGAAAACAGACAGAACTAATAATGTAAAAACTATGAGCCATAAATAACAAAAACCACAAAACTCAACAACCACAACAGTCTGAGTGTAAATCATCTACATGATGTGTTTCCCTTAAAGATGGCTGGGTTAGGGTCAGCACTAAAACCAGTGACATTTTCAATAATATTCCAATTATGAAGTATCTGATAGCAAAAAAAAAGTCATTTATTATCACTCAAAGATTTTGCGATCAAAAGCAGGAATAGACTTTTGAACGAGCTGCAGCACATGGAAAAAACATTTTAAAAACCGTCATTTGTTTTGGTCTGCTCTGCTTGTTCGTCTGTTTTGCGTTTGTGTTCTTTGTTTCTATCGTGCATGCATTTAGTGAACTGAAATGCTTGTGAAGTCTTACTTTGCTGTTGAATTCAGGGCATTCGTCTTTTTAACAGTGTGATATGATAAATGTGTGATCTCGTGATCAGCAGTTGTGTTAAAGGACTAACCGAGGACAAGGCTCAAAATCCGCATGCGTGACGTCTGTGCATGTTTCACATGAAATCACCGGCTAAAGCATTTGTCAGTGTTCAGTACATTTCTACATTAATAAAATGAAAACTGTCTCATTAATTGGTTTGCATCAGTGTGCGGACGTGAAGTGCATGACGAAACACAATTTTGGAAATAAGATCCACTCAGCTAAAAGGCAACCGGAGCGTGGGTGTGTGTGGCACAATAACAACAAGAACGTGTCAAAGGTGGCAGGACTCGTAAAAATAAAAAACACACTTGTTTCATCGTCTTATTAGAGTTTCTGGTGATCTGATGAATAAAAGGAACAGAGTGGGACCTTGGACTGAACCCTGAGGAACACCATGCTACGAAGGAGGGTCGTTTTTTCATCTTACATTCAAACATGTGAAAAATAAAAAGGTTCTGGAAGAAAACTACTTAAGAAATTCCCATCTCATTCTGCAGTGGATGTAGCAGGGTTTTGTGGTCTGCTTTGCCAAAAGTTGATGACAGATCCAATAAAACTAATGCAGTTCGCTGACCAGAGTCTGCAGCCATAAATTTATCATTAGGCTTAAGGAAACATCACGAAAAAACAGTCTGCAATCGGTTAAGGAAGTCCTTCAGAAACTTTGTTACTGAATATGTTCAGCTTCGTTCACTTAGGATTCATCCCAGAATCTAAACGAAATGTAAGGAGCAGCAGGGGGCCTCTCAACCACAAAACGACTACTCACAACACGGCTTTGAGACCAATTATATCAACGAGATACTTAAAGTATTTAGCAATTTTAAAGAATGCTGCACATGCAGCAGATTAGATACAGACATACAACTTGAGGTTATCAAGGGGTCGAGTTATGAATTTTCTTCTATTTTTGAGTAAAACTTGGAAATCATCATCATAACATGATTAAAGGCAGCAAAGACCAATTACAAGCTTTCATGTTTGTTAGATTAAATTTCAAAGGATGTAAGAATTTATTGAACAAGACAAAAAGAAAGAAAAAAAGAAAAGACAAACAGGAAGACGTGGAGAAGAAGCCTATTACCCGATAGGGATTAGTACACCACAGCGCATGTCAAATGTGAACAGGGATGAAATGAATTATTACCCGCTAAAACTCAAATGTGTCTTCTCCCCACAAAGTTTTTGAAATATTTTGCATTTCTGAGAAAAGAGATGCTACTTGCTGGCTGTTCCATTGTCACCAGTGAAAAATGTTAAATGATTAAATTTGGGTTTTGGGTTTGGATTTTCAACACCCGTGATTGGAAACCCACATGCCGGACTGCTAACTCTGGAAAATCAGAGTCTGAATCTTGTTGGGGGACTGAAAGGTGTTGGTAGAGCTCTGAGGATTTTTTTTATTTTATTTATTTTTCATTTGCCTTGTTGCTGCTATTTGCTTGAACGTGTCAAACTTAGCATAAATGTCAAAACAGCGTCCATGGGTCAAATCTGAGATAAACAATTTTCGACATTGTGCTGATGGGAAAATAATGAGATATAATTCTGCTTTGTTGTTTGAACTTTGTTCTTCCTCCTTCCATCTCAAGTAAATAAATTAATTTCTACTTCGCAATAGAATACTCATTAGCCTTAAGCAATGCAGGTGAGCGTTCAGCACCTGTCGCTGTAGGTGTCCGTGTTGCCATGGAGTCCCGTATCCATGTCACTGCAAAAGACAGGCGCCAACCATCACCCAATGTGAACAGTACCTGAGTTTAAGTTAGCTTAGCCTAGCTTGTTCTAGCTGAGCATGGCACATCTTGGCTCAGGACCTGTTCTGGTTTAACTTTTACATCAGAACGCGCTCATTATCCAGTGCTAAAGGGTGTTTAGTTTAGCACTTAGCTAGGCTACATTACACTATTCTAGCTAAGTGTAGTTTGTGACATCTTAGCTTAGCTTAACCTAGCGTATGTTGGCTCTATTTTATTTACCTCATCTTATTGTAGAAAACCTCCTTACATTAACTAAGTTCTGTTTAGCTTTGTTTATATTATTTACGCTCAGGTAGTTTAATGTAGCTTAGCTTGGTTTAGCCTAGCGTGTCCAAGCTAAACTTATTGTTGCAGGTCATGTAAAAAAATACATGATATTGGGCGCATTCATGTCAAATGAAATACAGAAAATAAAATCTATATATCACTGAGACATCGTTAATATAAGTGACAACAATGTTTGAACTTCCTTGAACTCGATGGGCTAGGATTTACATGATGTTTACGAGAGCTCCATGGATTTTATGGACAGGACTCTAATAAAACAATATGTGTACTTCAAACAGAGGATGAGAATGATGATTAAAATGTCAGAGCTCTGTTGCTGTGGAGTGTAATGAGTCATTTGCTGTGAACATTGTGATCCTATAATTAAATTATGGAATCCCAAATATGCTTTGTGTGACACCAGAAGAGACAGATGAGAACACCCACATGAACAGATGAACATGATCTAAAATATTGCACGCAGGGCAACAGAAGTTGTGCAAAAGCAGAGGTAGAGAGAATATTATATTTATAGTTTGCAGACAGATGGACGGTGTTATAATTGGGAATCAGGTGGGAGTTGAACGTGTTCATTTGCAGCTTGCTCTGGCAAATTCCACACCAATGGTTTTTCTTTAAATAAATCAAATTCAACATCTGAACTTGGTGAAGCGCTATGCTGAGCAATATTTTAAAGCGTAGCCAGCAGCAAAACGTGAATCATACCAGATTAATCTATCATATGCTCCATGGTTTTCTGACAATAATTGCCAGTGATTATAATGAACATTAGGCTACCAAACACCAAGTTCATCTTCATTAAACTGCTCCCACCGCAGCTCCAACATAACAGCAGACAGAAACCAGATCTCCTGCCTGGAGACATTTACAAACCAAGTTTGCTGAAAAACAAATGTGTTTGCACGACCACTTTGGTTATCCCAACAATTCATTTTGTTGTATATTTGGTTTCCTGCTACATTTCGGCGATCTGCGTTTGTCCTGCAGATGTTCATTTGCGCCAACGACTCGACCCATCTGACTTTTTAACTTCTTTTTTTTAATTTTTGCCACATTTTCAGCAAATACCGGATCACCATATATCACAGCGTGACCTTCCTCTTAACCAGGCCCGTCGACGGCATCACTCATTCCTGTTTGCCACGCAGCTCTGCGGGTCAATAAGTGGCACAGCGAAACACAGATTGAACCCAATTTGAGAGGTTTGGACTTGAAGCTGAGCAGAGACAGCCAGGGACCGGGCTGAACTGGAGTTCACTGCTCTCTCTCTCTTTGGTTCTAGTTGTCTGAAGCTGCACCGGGAGGGAACCGCAAAAACCCAAATCAAACCAGTCTGTTCTCTCAGTGTGTGTGCATGCGTGTGTGTGTGTGGGGGGGGTGTGTGAGTGAGTGCACTATCCTACTCCTCCCTGCATCGCTGTCACTAAAAGAAACCGACTTTCTGCGTTCAAATTTAATTTGTCTCATTAACCTATTCCTCTAAAGTTTAATTGCAGGATGTCGTAAAGTGACTCGGTCTGTGAGTAATGACAATTTTTCAGCTCTGTAATCGCCAGAACAAAGCGAGTCTGAATCCAAGCAAAGCAAAGATGCTTGTTTTTTCCTGCTGAGCGTCTGGGCTGCAGCTTTGGGGCCTTGCCGGTCGGATAATTATTTACTGGCAACGTTTTTTTGTTGCGTGAGGGTAACATCACTGCAGGGTAACAGAGTAATGACTAATTTCATGGATATTGAGTCATTTTACAAATGGAACTAATAAGGAGGGTCAACTTTAAACGGCACCTGGGGTTCATCTGATTGGCAGGGAATTCTAGTTTGGACCAATGAGGTAAAAATTTACTGGGGAAACAATCACATCGAGATTTAAAAGGGCTTTTTTAGCACCGCTCGCTCAGAGTAGAGGCCCCCCTCTTTTGCAGTAACCAGGAGCGCCCTGCAGGTGGCGATGCATCTCATGAAAACTTCACCCGGATTCATTACTGCAAATACACAACACCGTCTCATTTGTACTCACTTAATATGAGTATTTTTTTCTTATTATTATTTTAGGAAAATAAATCCTGCGTGACGCACAGCTTTTCTGTAAGTTATGGTCAGCTGGCGCGGCTCCTCCACGCAGCCTTTAAACAGCGGCCTGCTGCGATCCGTGGGGCTTGCTGGGCTTGTATAGTGTTACCCTCATCAAAGGGGGACTGAACGGTGGTGAATGGAGGATGATGTGTGTGCTCCCTCTGCTTAGTGGAGGCATTTCCAGCTGGCGCCAGGGCAGAGGAAACCCACTGAGACACACAACAACACACACAGACACGGGGGTCAGCTTGGATCCACCCTCTTCCTTCTCCTCCTCCTTTGCTCAAATAATCCCCCCTCCTCACCATCACCACCCTCAGTTCCCAGGGATGGTCACTGCTCCCATCTTTACCTCTTATTTTTTTTGTACATTTCTGTCCTGCCTTAGCTCGATTAACGCTTTGCCCTTTTGAGTTTTCGTTAAACGTCGAGAACTGCGTTCAAAGGAACCGTAAGGAGCCAATTTTGGGGTTTTTTGCTGCTGAATTAGAGCAATCAGTGAAACATTTTTCAAGAAACTTCAATTAACAGTAACCTTTAACGAGCTCTGCCATGCAGGAAGAGCCGATTGGGAACCGTCTCGCTACGCTTTGCACAGTTGCTCGATATATGGATGTGGTTTCGGAGGTATTCTTCATGGTATGTTGGAGATTGCCATTTCCTGGAAAAAAACAATAAAAAACAAAATCACGTACTCTAATTTAGCTTCCAATAAAGCCCTTTTATGTCCCTCCATATGCAGCAGAGCAGCTGGGTTCTCACCAGAATCCATACTGCAATGCTCCAAGCAACATGTTTGTGGCAGAGGCACAGTTGATTGAGACCACTCGCCGCTCTCGACGAGCGAGACTTGTTGTTGTGTCCTTTAGATAGATATTCAAACGTAAAATAACTAAAGGAAAAAAGGAGAGAGCACATCAATTTATTGTTGATGAGGAACATTTTCTCTACTGCTCCGGATTTGTTTTGACAAACAAGAGATTGATTACCAGCAACAAAATTTGATTCGTTGCTAAATAATGTGTCCAACCAGTAACAATAGTCAGGACTATCACTGGATGTCTGTGGGTTATAGAGAAACAGGTGCTGGTAGTCACGGCAAGGCAAGGCAAGTTATTTACTAGTATTAGTCACAAGGTAATCCAACATGTTTTACAGGAGACCAGAGCCAAGACGGCAAGAAAATTACGCTTAAAGTTGCAGTATGTAACTTTTATACAGAGTATTTTATTTACTTATTTGTTAAAACTGTCACCATGTTGTGACAGCTTGTTAGGAGACATATAATCTGTGCTGCTGTTGCCTCTGAAGGAATTCACCACTCCCCACCAAAAACAACCAATCAGAGCCAGGAGGAGGGTTTTAACGCTGTCACTCATCCTCGCATACTCTCCGCTAAATGTGCTAACGGCAGAGAAACAATTTACAGTTACAGCAAAACTGTTTATCTGCTGTTATTGGTAGCCATGCTAACAAGCCTGAGCATTTACAACAGGATCTACTGAAGGGGGGAAAAGCTGTAGCGATAGCATAGAGCTAGAGGGGAGCAGGACGGGGAAGGGGATTATGATTGACAGTGCTAAGACCCGCCTCCAGGCTCTGATTGGTTGCTTCTAGTAGCACTGGGTGAAGGCAGAGGAGCTGACATTTTTGGCACTGTCTCATATGCTGTCGAACCACAGGAACAGTTTCAACAAATATATATATAAAAAAGTTTTTAAAAAAGTTACATACTGCAGCTTCAAGCACAAAAATAAAGCTGTAATAGTACAGACATCACACCTCAATGTCCGTTCAAGCGGGAAAACAATGTTCTTCAGCTACAATAAAATGATTTAGAGATTTTTATCACCACTGCAGTAAATATTACGTTTTTCCAAATACAAATATTTTCTCACAAAAGTTAAGATTTTCATAATTGAAATTAAGAAAAAAATTCAGATAGAGAGGTCCAGACAGGAAGTTCAAAGGTTACTTACCAGCATTGCCCTCATAATCCAATATGGCTGCCTTGCATGCAGCATGTCGTGACAGGACAAAATGTAGAAAAATACATCAGTTTTAGTAGCAATAATTAGCTTTTGTTACTAAGCGATGCTTTTCCACTTCTCCTTTTAGTTTTTCATTAAAAGTGTTTCTATCTTTTAAATTGCGTCCAAGAATTCAGCTGCACCTGTTTGATAAGTCTTTGTACCTACTTGTATTATTTCACAGTACATTTCATTTAAGCTAAAAGCCAAACACTGTGGGATGAGATACACATGGAAAAACAGAAAGATGGGAGCACTTAGGCTTAGTCACCCTGAAGCCCTTCTTCTCTGCTTCAGATTCAGGTGAACCAGGTCTCAGAGGAATGTGATGCTAACAACCAAATAACTCTTGATAAGGTGATAAAATGTTCAGAAGGAGTTAAAAAGAAAAGAATATTATAAAAAAACGAGTTTGGAGAGGCTCCAAAACAGTCAGAACAAATTAAAAGCTAACCTGCTATTTTACTGTTCGGTTCTGTTGGTGCAACAAAGTCTAAGTGACTATTCGACTGATTTTACATGATTTTCCTCCGGCCCCGACTCTAAGCCTTTCTGGCTCCACTTGCTCTGTTTTGATGAAACCTGGGATCCGTAAATGCCCTAGTAAATATTTTTTAGTACTTCATTTAATTCCATGCCCTGGGCCAACAGCATCTGAAGTACATCCTACAGGCTAAACTGTGTGTAATGTAGATTTAATTAATAGGCCAAACATGTACTCTCTCTGTCATACACACACACAAGCACACACGCCCACACACACACCTACACACACACTTAGAGACACACAAGACACATAAAGTTTCTAACACATAGTTTAGGTTAATGATTTCATAGTGATTAGTGACACACACACACACGCACGCACACACGCACACACACACACACACACACACCCGCACGCATTCACACACTTCAGACCCACACATCTCCGGGTTTAAAGCAATGGTGTGAAAAAATGTGACTGTAAATGAGATGCAGACTGGCTCACATCAATGAACCCAGAAAAAGTGAGGGAACCAGAGGATGTGGCTTGGCTACAGTATGAGGAGAAGGAAGGAGCCATATTTTGAATTCTGTGCATACTGAGCATCCCTGAGCAATGCAGTGTAAAGGATATGCACATTTTTCTCTGGCTTTAAGACAATGGTCTGTGCAGGAAATGCTCCACTAAAACACTACAATATTTTACACATATGCCACCCATAGTAGAGATATTATACAAAGAGTTGAGAAAGTGGAACACAAACATAAAAAAAAAGTGAAACACAAACAAAATAACTCCATTGCCTTCTTGGTGTTAACTCTTGCAACATTTTTCTTCTTTTTTGTTGCTTTTTGTTCTTTTGGTTGGTGTTTTTAAACTGGGCTTAGTCCTACGATGCCAACCGAATGGCAGTGGCGCAATAGAAACATTCAAAAAGTCCTACGCCTGCTTCCAGTTTCATCTACTGCGTGTCCGTAAGCCACTGCATAAAAGCCCTTTACCTCAAGTTCCTACTGATCTGGGTATGAATGTTTAATTTGAAATAAAAAATAATAAAAGGAACATTAAATAAAGATTTCCTTTGAGTCAAATGAGAATCTGATATCCATCTAATCAGCAAGAGTTTTGATCCACACTGACCGGTTAGCCGTCCAATGAGGTGCATTGACTGTTTCTGCCTCTTTAAAATTCCTTATCTGTCATGAGAAAACCAGCAGGAGCAAACTGGGGCAATAACACAAATTAGGAATTTTTACCATCCCAGGCCACCACCACTGAATTAAAGCAAACCAACAGGAAATAATTACATTTTAAATTAAACTGTGCACTTTACCATCAGCAGTGGATATAAATGCTATTCTCTTTTAAACTTCACCCATTCCAGCGATATGATGTCACAGAATGCCAAAGTGTTTGTGTTGTTGGTAGAAAAAGTGAGAAATCTGAACACGGAGCAGAGAACTCCATCACACATCGACTTTAGACATTTGACTCAAACATGTTTAGATAAAGGTGTTAAAACCATCTCTTTTTTTTTTTTTATTAATCAGCAAAAATAAATAACTTTTTCAGGGTGTTCATAGATAAGGAAAATGTTGATGTGACTTGACCTATTGTCTTTCATATCTCAGTCCATTTTGTCATCAGGTGTTTTGAGCAATGCGTGTTCCTGCAACAGGACATCCAAATTTTGAATGGAATAGATTGTTTTTTATTAGGTAGAATCCGAACTGAGCCTTTGGTCTCGACTCTCAGCGGTCACGGAGTGGGCCAGGCCAGAGGGAAACATCCTAGTGCTCCCAATGGCCAGTCTGCCCATCTGTCCTCATGGACCAGTTGACTTTCATGTCAGTGTTTTGGGGAGTAAAAAAGTTGCTAGTGTGCATAAAGTCACCCGTCACAGAAGAAATATATTCTATTGCAGCCTAAATAAAATCATGAAGATAAAATCAAAGCATCAAATCAGCTTGTCGTTTTCAAAGAAGATTTTCTCATCCATCGGATGGATGGTACTGTAAAGAAATGAACTCGTATTAGTTTATAACAAAAATAACGTAACACTTTATTTCTATTTGGTTTGTAACAGGACAGACTTAACGGGAAAAATCTGTGGCAAATAAAGAAAACCACGCAATTTTGTCAATCAAGTGCTGTTTATTTCTGGAAAAACAATATTAAGATTGACTTTGAATGACGTCCTTTAAGCTAAGAGATCTATTTACAAAAAAACTAATTTTCAAGAGAAAAAAACATTAATTTGTGATAATTTAATCAAGTGAATCTTTCAGTGCAAGAATAATACCTTGAATAACATTTATTTATAAGATAAAAGCTGCTATTTTTGACATTCATTTGATTTAACACTGTGGGTATTATTCTAAGCATTAATGAAAACAAAGGTAATATTCTGAAAAAAATAGAAAATTAATGGAAAATGTAGACCAAAAGAAGAAAAAACAGCAATGGCACTTCCCTGCATTGTGTTTACATCTAGCCAACACACATAAAGATTCAGTGTTATAGACATGTAATTTTTGTCTGCAGTAACACATAAATAGCTACATTCACAATATGTTAAGAAGCTTATATTGATGCGTAACATAAGATTAAGTTATGGCCCTGGAATCATCAGATCCAACAACAATTAACTTTTAAAAATAAAGTAGATGTGGTTTGCAACAGAAATCCAAGATAATATTTTAAAACTTCCTCCAACTCAAACAGTACAAAAATGTAATTTATGCCTAATCTAGCATGAAATTAAAATATCACAACAGTAAAACTGGGCAGGGCACATTCATTTATTAATTTAAGCATTCTGCTCTAAGACTAACGAAGGAATCACAAGATGTCAGCGCTCAAGACTCGCAGCGATCTGATTAGAAATGTGTTCAAAAATCTCACGCCGCCTCTTTGCTTTCACCTTCTACTTTCTCACACATAAGTGCACATTATGAAGTGTGGGTATGTACACATGAAACTATGAACGCAAATATGCATACATTGCATATCTGCCTGTAGGCAATGATGGCATTTGGGGTATTTACTTGAGCGCATGCAAATATAGAAAGCAAAATGGCAAACTTTGTTTAAATCCATGTTGAGTCGCGCTCTAAAAGTGAACCCCGTTCCTGTCCCTAAACACAACAATTTGACCCGACGCTGCAGATTTTAATAGACTGTGTAGTTTTAACGATTTGGATAATTCACACAAAAACACAAATAAAGACCTAATGCTATTTTAAAACAAACAATCATTACAGTAATCAAATCAGATTTCCCAAAGAAATCTCCTTTCCCCTATGGTGTTTGCTCTGATAAAAACAGGTCCTCATAAGTTGGTAGTCAGGTTATGGTCCCCAATACCTGCAGAAAACAAGTACACATACATGCACAGACATCTAACACCATCATTTCCAGCTGGTTTGGCTATTTTTCTCAATTTTATCCTTCAATCCTCTGCCTCCATGTCTTCTTTAAGAGGCTCACTGTTTTCTGTAGCTTCCTCAGCCTCCTGCCTGATTACTGGTAACCACTGCGACATCAACCCAGGCCCAGTCCTCTTGACCTGGTTGAGTTGAGTGAGAGCTGCATAGAGCCCGGTACCGGCACTGCCATGGGTGCCGGGTTCCTCCCCATCCTGCTGCTGCTGCTCGGTGTAGTACATTTCCAGAGCTGCTGGGGTGCAATGCTTCTGCTGTTGTAGCAGAAAGAAAGAAACACTTCTGTTTGCTTCAGGACCCAGTTACAATGGAGTGCTAACTGATTACACAAAGAAAACATTTAAAATAAAATTACTAGAATAAAATCATAATATTACATGAATAAAGTTGGAACATTCTTATGCTATTTTGACTTTATTCTAGTAATTTTATGACTTTATGCCTGTATGATTTTGACGTTGTTCTCACAATATTCTAGTACTTTTTATCACATTATTCTCGTTACTGTATTTTTTTATTATTATTTTCTTAGCATGGCTCTAAAAACCTGTCATACCCAGTAAATAGCACCAATAAAAACCATTGTGAGTAAATACACATCTGTAAAGTTCTTTAAATCTCAAAAGCTTCAGTAACAATTAAACACTTACAATGCCATAAAAATTACTAGCTTTGCTCTTGCTTTTATGTTATTCAACAGAGCTAATCAGCAGGAAGGTGAGTACATGTGAAAAGTTATTGTCCCTCTTTAGTAAATTCTAAATGTTTGTGATCAACCACACTTTTCAAAGCTGTGCTATCACGGCTGAAGAAATGAGAAATCACTTCAAAAGGATCCAACTGAGAACATGAAGTAGGCTAAAAGAGCTCTAATGGCAAAAATCCCAATCTGGTTTGGAAGCCCTTATTGAATATATAATATAATGTAGCACTGTAAAAAAAAGTGAGAAAGAATTCACAGACCTGCATACTCTACATTGTTTTCCTGTCAAGTTATTCGATGTCCAAAACAACAAATAAAACTTGTTTTTTGAGCCACCCTGTGCATGTCTCACAGCCCAACAACAACCTATCAGGCTAAATGTAAGACTTGCTCAGAAAAGTTTGTGAAATGATGGATTTATTGACCTCCAAAGCACAATAAACCATATGCCTCTTAATGTCTCAGACAATCCATTAACGGGAAAAAAGCCAAACTTGTAACCTGCAAAAACTTCAAAAGCATTGCCAAAGGTCTTCTCCTCCTTCCCCCTCCTCTCCTCTTCACCCCCCACCCACTGTTAAGCTCTTAATCACAGTTTAGTCATGCTGAGTCCTAATTAAAGACCCCTCTGATTCACAGGAGGCATCCCAATCTGTGCCTGACCAGAAAGCAGGATCCATCGCTCCCTTCCCCCTCTGTCTCCATCTATCCTGCCCTGTGGTTTGCTCCTGCGTGACAGGCTCTTCAGCTTAACATGCACGGCAGTGCTGGCGCGGTGCATGATGCCTCCAAGGTGTCGCTGGGAGATAATGAGTTTAGATTCCCAGCCCCAGTTTTCAAGGAATCTCTCTGAAGTGACGGTTCTGAAGGTGTGGCGAGAAACAAACCACTTTTACCAAAACTGCCCCCACTCATACTATATTTTTACAATCTGACATAACAAGGCTTAAACAATAGTTAGTGTTTCTTTTTGTAGAAAAACATTAGGTCTGTCCTGCTATCCTTAAGATATTAATTTAAGTCCAATGGTGTGTCAAAGTATAATCAAACCTTTAACGTTACCTGGGAAGTGTTTGGGAGAAAACTTTGCTTGTGACAACATAATTTCAGAGACAAAGTACAAAAGAAGAAGAAAAAAATGGTGACGTGCCTTGTCTTTGTGACATCTGGAGGAACTTTATGCTTTAACAAGTTTAAAATTACGGTGGCAAAACAAAATTATTTTCAGTACAAACCACTGAAGTGGGCGCTGAGATGTCGCCTGGTTGACCTACACCTAAGCTTTTATCGTGATCATTATTTTTCTCGCAGAAATCAGCAAAGCTGTTTTTGAATGTGTTGGATCCACAGCTCTTCTGTAATTCACCAATCACAATTTCCTCAAAATGGTAGATATGTCTAACGAGCCTTTTCCTGTTGCGCCAACACCTGAATAAGATGCCAGCGTCTCCTCTGATTGGCTGATAGATGACGAATTATGACTATAATCTCAAGTGACTGTTTACAGCCGTCACTGTGATTGAATTGTAATGACATATTGCGTGAACAAGCTTTTTCACGCGGGTACTTCATTCCATTTCTTATGTAATAGTTGTGTTGGATGTTTATGAAACAACCCTGCTGCAGCTGGAAAACATAAAGCATATATTACATTTTGCCTGGTTCAGAGGGACAATAACTTTGAACCTAGGAGTTTTTTTTAGTTTTGTCAGTAAATAATTGAATGTAGTTGTTGAGCCCACCTTCAGGACAAACCCCTCTGGGCAGGAGAGCTGGTCGTACCACATGGCTTTGTACATGAGAAGGAGGAGCAGGCTGGTCAAAAACGCCAGCGTGATGAGAATCAGACCTGTGATCTGGGCAACGCAGAAACAGAGTACAAATATAAGCGACACATGTCGAATTAGAAAACCTCAATCCGTCTTTTTATTCAGGGGTTTAAACTTAAACCCCTGAAGGACTTAACTGGAACCACTGCATACTATCAAAATCTGATTATACAGTCGTATAATCAGATTTCTACTTCCTGATACACGATGTTGTACCTTAACTTTATCCGAGACGTCGTTGTAGAAGTTGATGTTCAGCTTCTTGATGTTGGGAACGTACAGCCTATTCCTCTGCTGCTGCTTCAGCTGAAACTGAGTTTTTGTCTTCACAATGACCTGGAGACGAGACGAGGGAGCAAACTGAGCGGTGCGAAAAACCTCTGTTCATCTCCAATGGTGAGTTTCCCTCCTTCTTTCAGCTCTAGAGTTACTATGATGTATCCACCAGCAATCTGAGTCTCTGTTTCCAACTTGTAAAACAAACAGTGCACATCTGCAAAAGCAATCAGTTTTACTACAGCCCCTTAAGAGGATGTTTGGGGACTGTAGAGCGTTTTCATGATGTTTCCCGACCAGCTTCCACATCAGTGGAACGTTTTGCAGAACTAAATGCATCATCCAACTACAAACTGAAGGCTTTCTGCTTTCATTATGCATTCACAGCAGTGTTTATGTTGCGTGGGCTGATGCCAAGGTTTTCAGCTGGGACGAAGGGAAAGGAGCAGTAAACACAGTAAGCTCAGGGTATAGTTTCCTTATGAAGGGACGGTGAGTGTACTAATGGGAAATATAGTTATATTTGTCCCAGAATTTCTGTATTATGTGCTAATATGTTCATTTTCTTTTGTAGCAATTTTTTTTTTAAAGAAGCAAAATCGAAACCACGACATTTGTAGGAAAACAGAAACACAGAGATGGACAGGAACCTGTCTCTAAGTGGATCAGACCTACCTTGTCAGCCAGTGGCTGCTGGAGCTGGCTGACCTCCAGCGGCGTGATGAGGGGGATGTTATCGAAGCCGTCATCTGCAGATGGCTGCTTCTCCAGCTTGTCAGACAGATTAGTACCCAGCTTCACCATGGCTGCTCCGCTGCCTGGAACGGCCTGAACAGATCAAACTGGCAGGGACGGACATCTCAGGTCAGCCTGATTCAGTTTGTAAGTTTTTTATCCAAATGCAGAAAAAACGCACATAAAACCACACAAGAAAGTAGCGTAATATGGTAATATTATGCAAGTCAGAAAACAGAATCAGGTCACAGATGAAGTTAAACTTTCTGTGATTTTGTCAGCGGCTCTGTAGATATTTTCACACAGATGTACGCATGTCGCAAATAGCAATAAATCAATTTATCGCAAAATGAATTACAACTAATTTAATTTCTATTTGCGTGTTTTGTTACTTTTCTCTTTTCTCTCATTCTACTAAAACTGGATGGCAAAAATCTTCAGTCTGCTGCTTTGGTCTCAACTAACCCTATTTTGAAGGACAATTTTGTTTAGAGATATCAGTGTTTATTTTATTTGTTGTTTTTAGTCTGTTTATCTATTTTGAATATTTCAAATGTCTTCTAGTTCCAATGTTACATTTCCATTAGAACTGAAAGTTTATTATCATTAAATACTTGAAAATGGTCTCCAAACAGCAATATTATTGTTTATCGCAATGACTTCAAGGACCATTTATCGTCCAGCGATATTGTGTCTTCTCGGTAGGTCAGTGCACATGGCTTGCAAAACTGTATTAAAAGCCATGGAGAATATGATGCCAAACGAGCATTTCAGTGTTTTACCTGTGTCATATCACCTGTTCTATCCTCAGGTGAAACAATATTCATTGAAACTTATGTTGTTAAAAACAGTGTTAAAAACTTTATTAATTTTTTTACACTTTTCTACAAGCACTTAACTGGAACCACTGCATACTATCACAAACAAATGATCAACAAGTCATATTAAAACAGAGCGCACACACAAAATTGTCAGCCAACCAGTTGAAAAACTTCTTGTGTCGTCCTACAATAATAAAATGCAAAGATTAGCTTTTAACATTCCTTTAACATCAAGGCACAGATATAGGTTTCCACAGTTTATAAGCTTAAACTGATAAAATCTTTTGTACATCAGTATATTCTAATGCTGAACATAATCACACCATGTTTACTATTGATTCTATCACTCTCTGTATGTAAACAATTGCTTCACAACACGAGACAAAATTTAGACTTGTTCTAATAATGAATAAATATTGTTTTGTATTGTAAACAAGCTAACTCTAGCTTTCAAGTTAGCAAACTGCTTTACGTAAAAACATTGTCAGCAGGAGAAAGATGCAAGTTTATTGACGAGCATAGCTGCTTGTTTGGATTCATGTTATTCAAAATAAATGATAAATTGATGAAAGTTGGTGATATAATACCTGAGTTAGTGAACTTTGAGTTTCAGCAGCATGCTAAGACTAACGGCAAGATACTGTCAGGAAAAAACAGACAGAAGTCTTAAACAATAATAGTAAGTATATCACAATACTGTCATGTGTCCCTTGCTTTTTTATCGTACTTAAACATTTTTGAACATCAAACACATTTTAATGTCATTATAGATATTGAATAAACTCAAAATATATTGTTAATCCTAACTTACCTCTGACTACATTTTTGGTTCAATTTCACAAACCACAAACTGGTATAAATTTTGAACAATTCAGAGGTTTTACATAAAAAAAACAACAACAAACATTTATTTTTATATTCTACTCAGATTTATGGGATCTTCTAAAGTTGTTTTTAAGGGAAAAGCAGTCAAAGACCTTGAGGAAGCCTGTCATTTGAAAGACAGCCTTGGAAGCAAAATATAAAGGCTTGGTCTGTCGCAAAAACCACAGCATTTAAGCATATAATATAAACCATTTATTATTGGTAGAATAAAACAAAAATGAAAGTGTGGTTGATGGATGATTCAGTTAAAACTGAGCGAAACAAAACCAACTGTGGTGGAGAGAATTTCAAAAACGCCGTGTTGTAATTTATTGGGTTAAACGGAAATTACTTTTATTATAAACTGACACCATATAAAATAACCGAATTGAGCCTAAATTAATTTAGTGTTTCTAAGTAACTCCAATGTCGATGGCATGTTGACTAACCATGACGGTTTCCTCACGCCAGCAGGCTGAGGCAACTTCCTATGCGTCATGAACAAAGGGAAAGCAGCCATTTTTGTTCATCACAGTTGAGAAGAAATGCAGCAGTTTTGTGCCAAAAGCTTTAATCCTGATGTAAATTCCAGGCACACAGACAGAGTTCTTACATCTTCCGGAGGAAATGGACAGAACAGGGAGTTTTCTGTCTTTCTCAGGCGAGAGCTTCATGAAAGGTCAGCGGCTGGTGGGAATATTTAGAAACATGTTGATTTGTAGGTTATAATCACGTAGCAATCAGGGCTGAGCTTTGCTCTCTCAGAGTTCTCAGACTGTTCAGTGGATATCAAGCAATCTCCTGAAGTACTTCTTTTAAAAAGCTGCATTACGCCCACACAGGTAGCTGTGGACATTTTGGCTCTGTTCCTGCCAGTTTTGCCGTTAAACTTAATCGACAACCGAAACGACGTACGACTAAAAGCAGACTCCTCAGTCTCAGCTCACAGATGTGAAGTTTTTAGAATATTTCCTCAGCTGCCATCTGTCTGACCTTTGTTGACACGTGTTAAAGCCTTGCAAAAGAGTTTGTACTCCCTAAACTTTGCCACATTCTGTCACGGTACAGAATGTTAAATCTGTACCCAATTTTAAATTGGGCTTAAAATAAACTCAATTTATTTTAAGGGGATTTTATGTGACAGACCAAGACAATGTGAAATGGGAAGAAAAAAAAACACTTTTAGGGGATAATTAATCAGAGTAACAAATAGGTCCATAGTAACTCTGGAGGAGCTTCAGATCTCAGAGGAAAGTCATTGTTGAAAATAAGTCATAAAAAATGCACACTTGTTAGCCAAAAAAACATGTAGTGGACACAGAAAACATGTGGAGAAAGGCTCCCTCTCTCTGGTCAGATGAGGTTGAATTGTTTCATGTACAATGCTATGTTGGGTACAAAATGTGGCACATATTTGACCACTTAAAAGTAACTTTTCAGCAAGATATAGGAGCTTGTCAATAAAGAGTTAATCTGTCATAGTTGGTGTGAGATGAAGACTTAAACACAGACACCCAGTCAGATGAAGGGAGGTTTAATAAAGACAAGAGTTACAAAGGCCAGACCACAAGAGAGACGACAATAGAATGGAACTGACTAAATGGAGCTTGAATACTGGCAAGCTTGATCACTAGATGGAGAACCAGTGGCTGATTAGCAACAGGCTGCAGCTGAGAGATGAGGAGGAAGAGAGAATGGCCCAATGGGGAGAGGGAAAACAAACAGGGGAAGCAGTAAAATGAAAGTGAAGAAATGAACTAAACACAGGATCTACATAACACAACATCTAAATGAACTATGTGCAAACTGAATTGAAACAGACTGAGCAAACCAAAAACAAATGCACTAGATCTGGAAGATAATACTAAATACAAGAGAGCAAATCCAAGAAGCAGAATAATAATTTAACTAACAGTGGGAATGAACTAGGATAAGGGAAAGTACAAATATGACATCAACACAAGGAAATAATAAAAACCAACAAGTCCAAACAACAAGGGGAATAACATCATAACAGTGTGTGATGGAAGAGATTACAATAAGGTCATAATAATTTATGAACTCTCACCAAAAGAACAATTTGGGTTACATGTACGAGGCTGGAAGTTTGTTTTCCACAGCTGCATCAGAACCAGACCGTCTCGTCCCTTGTTTTTTCATTTCTTATCCTTGCATAAAACTCATGTTGGCTCTGTCTTGCAGAGCTTTGCATCCAGACCTGCTTCATTACTGATTGTCTTCTGAGCTCTCTGTATTGTGCACAATATACGAATGAACCTGATTGAGTGACTTGACCTGAACAGTGCTTGGAAATAGTTTTTTTCCACGACAAGTGAAAAAAGGTACTAGTTATACATTAAATAATTTTTCAGTGGAACAAGACATTTTTTTATGTAACTTATAACTTTGTCACTGTCCTAGAATAATAGCCTAACTTGTTTCCCCAAAAGATAATTCAGGTAAAACAAACAAATATATATATATATATATATATATATATATATTATATATATATATATATATATATATATAATATATATTATATATATATATATATATATATATACATATATATATTCATGTTTTGGCAAAAAATGAATTATGGCCATTATTTTAGGAACGTGGCGATGTGGGAGAAATGTCTTGCAGATTGTTTCACTTATGGCTAGCACTTTGTCATCAATATTAAGAAATGACTGACTTAAAACAAACTCTTATATTGTGCTGAAAAGTGACTTCTATGTCACTTCTGTCTTATTTCTTATTTCAAAAGAAAAACAAGATTTGCACTAAATTTGAGAATTTAGTGCAAATACAAAGATACTTACATTATAAACTAGACCAAAAAGACGTGGTAAGAATTTGTGTTTTTGCAGTATGTGAAGAGGCTTTTCCAGACCAGAAACAAGGAAGATAATTAGATTTTGTGGAAAGACTGGAGGAAAACCTGTTAGAAACTGCACAAGTCTCGAGACCATATCAGCCATATCAAAGTGAATTCCTGTGTCAGAATGACCCAGTCAAAGGCCAGACCTAAATACAATTTAGAATCTATTCATGGATGTAACCTGATGAAATGTGGACAGACTGAGTGAGAATGCTGTAAGTGAGCACCACAATATAATGATGTAATGAAGAGCTTGATGAACCGTTGGACTTGGGATTTTGGTGAAATCGTCCATGTAGCAGAACTCTCTGGAATATGAAGCCATCGTTCCAAAAACTGCCTGTTTAAAATCATACAGCCTGGAGGCAAACACTATCAGACGGCACAGCCTGCTCTTCCCAAACAACCTGTAGTAAACATGTTTCATAACTAGCGAGTGATTCACGCTCTTACGCCACATCTTTGTCTGTAATCTCTTATCCTCTATGTATTTAAGGTTTCTTTCTCTCTCATGATTTCTGTTTTTTTTTTTTCATCAAATGATCATCTAATAGCGGCGAGAGGAGATGAGCCACTTATCTCATTCACACAGTGCAACACAACACCTTCCCCCAGCCAAGGACCCCACCAGCCCGATGACGCCAGTGACTCACAGCCATGAAACACAGAGCAGGAGGAAGAGAGCCTCCGTCCACCAAGGGCAGGAAATGTGCTTTTAATGACGCAGGACCAGAGAATGGAGCTTCAAGTCGCCATGACGGTGAACATAGTGCTTGTTGTCACCATGTGGGAGACGTACAGTGCCTTATTATTATGATACCACGTGAACTTTCGTTCCTCTTTGTCACGTTACAATCGCAAGCGTCAACGTGTTTAATGGAGGTGACAGACCAACACAATGTACTGCACTGTTGTGAAGCGGAGAGAAAACTACTTGTGGTTTTTACAGCTTTATACCAATACAAATCTGAAAAAACTGTAGCATACATCCATTCCACAGATTTCTCAACCACCTCCACTTCTCCTCCCGTGATGGTTTGCTCGAACCCTGTTTCACCTGAAATCAGCAATCATCTCCTTTGTTTTTTTCACATTTGAGATGACATGAATCTGTCCACCAGCTCTCGGTACTCAGCCGCTTGTCCATCTCTGATACACCTGACAACTACCGAGTCATCTAAGTATTTGCAAAACTCCCGACTTATGCTGGAAGCCTGATGTGTGAAGAGTGAAAAGGAATGGAGTGAATACAGTCCCCAGAGGTGAACCTGAGTTGCTGATCACCTGGTTGGACACACGTACGGTCCTTCAGTCTCACAAACTGTGGTCTGGTTGTGAGGTAGTCATGGATCCAGGTGGATCCACCTGTGTCTTCTGGACTTCCTCACAGATCAGATCAGGCTGGTTTTAAATGCACCGGAGAAATCAAAGAACACGATCCTCACAGGTCTGCCTGGTTTGATCAGATGACAGTGGGTTTGCTGAAGCAGGTGTGTGACGGCGTCTTAAACTCCAACTGCCTGGTGGTAAAGATAAACACTTGTGCCAAACTCTAAACATTTAGATGATGGACTGGACAGAGCTCCACTGTTTCAGAAACTAACTTTATTTCAACCTTCTTCCCAACTTTCTCTGCTGTGTTCACTGGTCTTAATAATGAATACAAAATGCACACCTCAAGGCTTTCCTTTTCAAAACACTTTGAAAACCATCAATCATTTTTTTTCTCCACTCAATCCCGGTAAAATGCACCAAAGGCTGCAGATTTAATGTGACAAAATGCGAAAAGGCTCAAATGCAGGAATACATTGTCTAGCAAGCTTTGCACGTTGAAAGTACTCCATGTTATTTCGAACGCTTTCAAATCATTAAGACAAAAGGACACGTTTCTGTCCAGCGAAACAATAATTTCAAGATATTAAGTTACGAGCAGATAGTTGTGGACGAGTGGGCGGTCAGCGCGGTCATCTGGTGCTGACCGCCATTTTTCTTCTCCCCACAGTTGGAGTGAAATGTGGGAACGGTGAATCATCCTGGATCTGTGATTAACAAATGAGCTGTGCCGCTGTCAAACACTCAATGTTCCCACACTCTGCTGCTGCAAACAAGTTCTGCGAGAGCTGTGAATCACATCTTCTTCTCACTTGTCATCTTTCTTAAGAATTAAAAAAACAGAAAAACATTTTTAAGTTTGGATCAGTACGTAAGTGGAAGGGGCTGCAGTGCTGTCCTGGGTCTTCCCCTCAGGGACAGCACAGATCATTTTGGGACACTAATCATATTTTCAGACCAACCTGTCAAAATCATACATCTTATCATTCATAAGCTACTTGCACCATAATGTGTTATTTTTAATTAGCTTACCAGTGTTATTATTGTTGATCATTTTGACCTTTGACGAGGAACAAACTAAATAAAAAATTTTTTTTAAAAACTTGTATTTTGATGTATGTAAATTTACAATAAACATATCAGGAAGCGTAATTATATTTGCCAAACGGTGGCAGCAACCAATAAATGACAGATAGATCTAGATTGATTCATAATTCCTTTCTGCATGCATCGTGGCATTTCATTTGCATTATTCATTAAAAAAAATTATAGGACTATACATTTCATCATTCTAGCGTGGTGCTCTTGGGGGCCCCCTGGTGGCGTGGAGGGCCTAAGGGGTTGCTCAACTCTAATGTACCCTGAGCTGACTCTGCCTCGCCATATCCTCCTCCTGTCAATTTACTGTTCAATAAAGGCCACTAGTGCCGAACAAGAAAATGGCAGGGAAGCTGGTAGGTGAGTGTTTTTGGCACCTTCTGTCAAGTTCTTCACGGTTCGCTGCTCATGCATATCTGAACTTGGTGCATTGAAGGCTGCTGCAACAAGACATGCAGCACAGACAAGAGAAAAAAAAAAAAGAGGGATGAGGGGGAAGGAGGGGAATAAAACATTTATTGGTCTCGGTGTGACTTTTTACAGTCTATATATCTATATATAAAATGTATAATTACACCGAGTCGCAGTGGTGAAGCGTCTACAAGTTGAAATGGATCCGTTTTTAGCCCGTGGAACCGTCAGAGCAGCAGACGCAGAGATTTTGACGCTTATAGAGAGGATATGTACCGAAGCGAATCCGTCAGTGGGAATAAAATCTCCCCGTTTCAGCAACTCAATGCACAGCGGCGGCTCGCTTCGGCTGCCGGGTCGAGCCGGTTCGGTTCCGCAAAACAAGCAGCCGCAGTGCCGCATGTTTTTTTTAATTTTTTTTTATTAATCAATTAAAAAGAAAGACAGGTGGGGAGAGAGAGAAACTTACCGTGTGTTGTCGGGGATCTCCTGCCTGGTCGCCCGGGAGCGGATGTTCTCCGTGTCGGTGGCGGACGCTGGACGTGAACGCAGGTTGCTGTGGTGACGAGTGATTCCGGAACGGGGACTGCGCACGCGATAAAAGACGAGCCGAGCCGAGCCGAGCCGAGCCGTCCGTCCTCCCGCGGGAGAAACGAACCGCGAATGTGCGCGCGCGGCTCTCCGCGGCTCCGTCAGAACGTGACCGGCTCGCGGGTTCGTGGTTCCCCACCTGACCGGACCACGAAACACGGCGGAACGTGTCATCGATGAGCCGGGTTTTATTCTAGTTCTCTATTTGTTGGAGTGAATTTGGCCCGTCAGAGGTTCAAGAAAATATACAATACAATCAATAATCATTTATGCAATAAATGTTTGGGAAACTGCTGCCACCTGCACCAATTTAAAGTCCAGTGTAACTGTGTAGATGTCGCTGTGAATCAGCTGCAAATGCGTTTCATGGTATTAGTAGGTCATTAAAGTCAGCTTCTGAGAATCGGGTAAAATTATATTTCATAATTCAGCAGAGTTCAGAAAATGATGTCTGGTGAGTAAATGTGATTCTGTGAAGCACACCAGGGTTCTGGGGCCTCATGGTCCATCTCATAATTCTGATCAGATTTTAATTACTTTAATTGTACAAGTTTCAAAACGGTTCATCTTAAGAGATTTATTACTTGTTTTCACGTTCAGGTTCACAACCACTGTTCTTTTTTTTCAGTTTTTTGTTATTCTTTTCACAAACTAAATATATTTTTTCACAAACTAAATATATTTTTTCCTCCTTTTTCAAACAAACTGTTCCACTAAACACAATTAGTCATTCTCTTTGTAAACATTATGTGGATTCTCTGTTCTAATTGTTGCTCTTTGACCAAAAATTCAATATTTTGCAATTTATGCACAAAACTTAATAATATTTGAAGGGTTTTTTTTTTTACTTTTGAAAAACGTATTTGAAATTATGTTTAAAAAATTAATAAATAAAAGTAGATGATACTATATAAACACTACTGATCCCATGGCCTACACACACACTGCAGTCGTCCAGCAGTCAGTGATGGACGACCTCCATTAGGAGCCACAAACATCCTTGTTCAAGAATCTGGCTGTTCACACACATCTTGTATAAAAGCGAATCAGTGGGAAATTAAGTGGAAAGAAAACATGTGGTAGAACAAAAAAGGGGTTCAAACAACGGGGATCGCTGCAGTCCTGAAAGCGTCGTGATGCGCAGCCCCTTCATGAGTTTGGAGGAAGCTTCAGATGTGGACTGCAGCAGGAGTCAGCAGCCACCACGCACAGCGACGGCTCATCCATCCATCAGGCTGAGACTCTGAAATCAGAAAATCCCACCTACTGAAAAGCAGGCGGCTCCTTTTTTTTAACGTGAATTCTTGCATCGGTGCAGCGTGACGCGGAGACGATGGGCCTGCGGTTCTGCTGACGTCTGAAGGAGCCTTCAGGTTGCTGTGATGGCGTCCTTCACGCTGGTTCTGGTGTGTCTCATTGTACTCTTTAGCTTCTCAGTGAGGTTTATGTTTGTTTTCTGGCCAATTAGTCACGGTGACGACATGGGCATTAAAGCAGCTTTTCATTGCTTTTCCACCACACGTTATCCTCCCACTCAACTTTCTGAGCGTACGCTTGGGTACACCAGCTTCTTTAGCAATCACCTTTGGTGTTTAACTCTCCCTGCAGAGTCTCTCTGCTGGAAAACTGGCCAGTCAGCAGTCTCACCAATAATTGTGTAAAATTCAAACACAATTTTTTTACACTAAAAATCCCTTAAAAAAACAAAACAGATATTAATTGCTATTAAAGTTATCTTTTGTCTTTACACTGAATGAATTTTTTCCCCTGCACTGTAAGTTTCTAATAGAAATAAGTTTAACTTGGAAAAACAAAATGAATGAAATAACATTTCAATAAGAGTGTGTATTCACTGAACCTGTATAACGGTCAAGTTCAAAACTCCCCACAAGAATAAACAAAAAAAATAAATACAGCTTCCTGTGGGGGTGAAAAAATCAGTTTATTTATTGATTTATTTATTTGGTTGAGTTGATTTTATAATCTACGCAGATTTCGAAGTTGGATCAATACGACATTGTACTTAATTTTTTAAATGTAATAATCAGTCGTCTTCAAATTAACTATACAGTTACTATACTATTTTTTTCTGTTGTTAATTACTCTGTCTTGTCATCTAAATTACAATGTAAAAATCTTACTGCTCTTAGGAAAAGAAAGACTGAAAATTTTATATCTACAACTTTATTCATTCTTATGAGTCTCGGCAGTAAAATATATATTTATTTTATATGTTTTCTTTATTTTATTTGAAAAACTTTAAGTTATGTTAAAATATCCCTTAAAATGTGTTTTGAAATCATAAAAAATAATCAAGTTAAATGTTCCTCTGATCAGAAAGTTAAATTAAACACACATTCAATAAAACAGTTTTTTTTTTTTTTGCTTTTTTTTTTTTTTTTTTACATTGCGACATTTCCAGGAGTAATAAAAATTAAATCAAAATTAAGTTTTTTGGAGCAACTAAAAAAAAACCTCTTTGACAATAAAAAGCTTAACAAACTTCAGATTTTATTGATGTTTTTTTTTCTGTTGTTGTTGTTTACAATTTATAGTTTTCAGGCATTCCTAATCAGATAAACAATTATTTTTCTCCCAGTAAAATGTTCGATGAGTGAAAATAATGCCTCGGTGTATCTCCGCTGCAGCAGGAAGCACCTAAAACCGCAGATGTTTGGATGCCAAACTGAACGTTTTCTACATGTTGCTGCGGTTCGTCGCAGCTTCTTACGTTACAGCTGCAGCTGAAGCAAAATCCCACCACAGGGGGTCAGGAGTCGAGGTCAGATCACAGAGTCCTGTACAGGTGGAGCTGCTTTAACAAGGCGAAAGTTCTCAACAACTTTCTGTTTGGTGTGTTTGGTATGTTTAGAGTAAAGGTGAATCATTGCACTGCAGGGAGAGAGACAGACAGCGCAGAATAACAATAGCTAATTCAACTGACAACAAAAGAAGTCATGATTGTCAAAAATGTCAATATCTACCAGGGAGTAAGAATAAATCAAAAGTAAAACTGAGCATTGTTTGTGTTTATTTAATTGTAAAAATTGCATCAAAGTGATGAGTTTGCTCTTTGTTTTGTTTTCTCTGGTGAAACTCGACCAAAGCTCCTTTAAATGTGATATTGTCCATAATAATTTCATAACTCCTCTTTTTTTTTTTTTTTTATGGAACCATTCCTCCCATCGTTTTACCAAAGAGTGTGTTTTACGCTCATGCTTGGACTGTTTCTGTTTATTTTTTTTAGATGTAATTTTCTGTTAAACTTCAACTAAACAGAGAAAAAAAAAAAGTCGGAAGAAAGTGCATTTGAAGGCACAGGTGTTTTTATATGACTGTATATAAGACACAAACACATTTCATTTTTAACCGTATCGTGGGTGTTACTTCACAAATATCATTTATTGCTGCCGTTCGTTGCCAGGATATCCCCAAGTTTTATTACAGTAGCATAAAATAAAAACATCCTGAGAAATGTGGAAAAATCCAACCCTTAATTTGAGTGCATTTATTCAATGTGGGGGAAAAAATACCACAGGAAGACATAAATCTAAATATTATGAGGACGATGATTTAGGAAAATCACATGGATGGGAATATCTGTGAAGAAAAATGTAATTGGCTACTTTCCACTTTATTTTAAAAAAATAAAAATAATCTAGGAAATTCTGACTATCAATCCAGGGCTTTCTTGTTTCCCTGGGTTGAGAATGTGACATGAAACTACTGTTCAAAATGGGAAAGACAGGAAAACAAACTGACTACAGCAGATGTGTGAGCATCTCCAGAATATTTATCCAATATTTATCTACCACTAAATATCAACAGACATTTAGACTCATCTAAATGTCTGTTAAAATTCATATTTTCTGTGACTTTTGTTCTGAGTCCCTTCATAGTTTTTATGACTCTTTTATATATTTTTATGGTCATTTTCTTCCTTCTATTACATTTTGCATATTGTTTTATTTGGTTTGCTGCTGTTCGTTTGGATAAATTGTTTAGGACGTTGCGTGTCTTGGTTTTTCTGGCTTTAGTGGCCTCAACTTACCGTCGATTAGACAAGACGTGGGCAGAGGGAGAAGGGCAAAGACATGCAGCAAAGACATCTAAAGTCATACTACTAAAAAGTCTGAAACAGCTGAAAATGTGGCAAACAAAGCTGGAAAGAGGACCCAAGTTTATGTTTTCAAAGTGTTCAGTGAGCAGGATGGTAAGGGGGGTCAAAGTAAAATCACTATTGGCTTCATGGGGTCACTTAAAGCATTCCTGAACATGTCTTCACAAACGGTGCCAATGATAACGGAGAACTCTGCACATGTAAGAGAGAAAAAGAAAAAGCACGAACCAGTCTGGTCAGCAGATTTGGATCAAGCTTTTCATGCAAAGAGAACTCCTGCTGATTTCCTGTTGGGCCGTGACTGACTGTAAGAGTTCATCAAGTCTTTTGGGGATCACTCGTCCAAATACCAACGCTGGAATCCCTCCCCCACCCCGCCCACCGCTGCCAACCCATCAATTGAGCCAACATTTATTATCTTGACCTTTGGTTTGACATCAAAGTGGATTTTCGACTTGCTCTTCTGTAAGAAGATGGTGGTGTCACGCTCCCAGTGTGAGAGGAAGCCTGCCAGCCTCTGACGGTGTTGTTGCCTGTGAAGAAGAAAGTCATGTCTGACAGAATGTAATTAAAGTGAGAATCAATTAGACCGCTGTTTGTTGGAGGGAAAATACTGTGTGTGTGTGTGTGTGTGTGTGTGTGTGTGTGTGTGTGTGTGTGTGTGTGTGTGTGTGTGTGTGTGTGTGCGTACAACATACAGCATTGTGGGGATCACCTGCTCCTTATGGGGCCCCATAGAAGAAATGTTGATTTTAGGTGAGGAGTTCGGTTTAGGACTAAGCTGTTAATTGAGTTTAGGTTATGTTTATGATTATAAACTAGTAATGGTTAGGTTTAGGGTTTTGGTTAGGCTGCAGAAATGATTAGAAATTAATGGAAGTCAATCCAAAGTCTTTGTGCAGACAGAAAGACACGCTATGTGTGTGTGTGTGTGTGTGTCTGATGAGATGAGAGATTTATGAGGTTTGTCTTGAAGAGGCTTTTGTTTTTACCAAAATCCAAATTTTCTCTTCACACTTAAACATATTAAACTAATTGGACACTTAAAAGCTGGTTGCATGTTTGAACAATTTATCCCTCTAGTTTGGATGCTGTCCAGCTGGGAGGATTTTTGCTCTTTTTTCCCCCCCTTTCGGACAGTAGTTATGATGTGTAACCGTGGCAATGGTGTATTGTTTTTACAACTGGGAGCAGCCGATTAGCATCTCAATAGCTCAAATAATACCTGAACTACGACCCCAAATTTCAGCGAAGTAAAAATAAATAAATACATTGGGCTTCATGGATGCAGAGCAGAACCAAACAGAGAGAAGTTCAAACCATCTCTTCCCGAAATTACCATAAAGCAGCAGTCTTCAACCAGAGGCTTCTTCAGATACGCTGCGAGACTGACTGCTACTGGAGAACTGTCCACGACGACTCTGAAGATACTTGGATGATATGCTCTATGACAGCAATTAATTTCTCTTTTTCAACTGAGCTGAAAAACAATAGAAAGACGTAATGGAAAAGAGACGTAAATCAGTGCATTAAGCTGAAGCTTTCAGACCTTTGACCTCTGAGCTGGTTGACATCTGGTCTATTAGTTCAACCAGCAATAAAGTCCGTGTGAAGCAGTTGTTGGATCAGCTCTCGTCCGTGTCTCTGCATCCTCTGACTGCATGATATTTCCCGAGTTAGATGGAAGATCAGTGATCTCTTTCTTTAGCGTGGCCGACGGTTGATGTCAGCAGCAAACAGACTAATATATGATATTAAGATAAATATTTTAATATGTAATGCATGTGGCTTCAGTTATTAGCAATAAACAAGATTTTTTAAAACGCATTTTGATCCACAAATATAAACATGATGACACATTTTGTTGTTAAATTCAAATATTTCAGTTTTAAAAATACATTGAAATTGTTTTTCTAACACAGTGTTTGCAATGTTTGTGATGAATTCATTATCAAATATGCTGTGAACTGATGTGGATAAATCAGTAGGATTATTTTAAAAAACAAAGTTGCTTGAGGAAATTAATTTAGTTGCAAATGTAGTTCTCTTATTGCAAAACAAATGTACAGAAATTCATTGTGTTTAAAATAAGGTTTCGAGATGTAAAGTATTTTTTTAGTGAGGTGGCTCGTCAAGTCAGAACTCAGATCTTTAGCAACAGCGCCGTCTAGCGTCTGATTATTAACACAACAGCTTAAGCTGAAAAGGGCTTTCATTTGACAGCACTGTTTTACCAAAACACATGAGCACAGTTAATAATAGTAATTATTATCACTACTCACTTGTCTTAAAAAGGAAATGAAAGAAAAAGGAATCAGAGAAAATTCCAACTTCAGTGGTAACAGCCTTATTTTCTTTTGTTGTCAAATCGATCCATTCATTCTGACGGATCTGAAGTCAAATACTTACCTCTAATTTGATGCTATTTGATTATCTATGCAGTCAAGTTGAGTGTAAATTTCACATTGGTTAAAATGTTTTCTATGTAAGGAAACCAAGCAGATTGATTTAAATGCTGACAGCAGCATGCACTCGTTCTGGTTGAGCTCATAGCAACAGTAGATAATCGCTTACATGACCCTGCAGCGATCCTGAATGCAAGACATGTAGCGACAGTGGAGAGTAAAAACTCCTCATTAACAGGAACAAACCTCCAGCAGGACCAGGGTACGTCTGCCACGATCAGCTGGAGCTTTTGAGGACAAAAACACAGAGACACTGATCCAGGAGTACTTTCTATGTTTAAAAAAAGCAGAATGTTAATGGCAGCAGAAAGTCTTTTAGCTTTAAGAGAAACTCTAAACTATAACTAGACTTGAATAAGATCGAAAAAGAGTACACAGACGTACTGATTTCAAAAGATCATCCAGGGCAAAAAAAAAAAGAAAGAAAAAGAGCTTAATGTGAAGATAAAAACTTAACAAAGTTTGAACAGACAGAATGGCATCTGACTGAATTTCAGGAATTTTTCAGTGGTTGACTTTTGGGAAACACAGCCGTCACTCATCTCATGATATAGTAGTATAAGACCTTATGGCAAGTAGAATATGCCGTCCTATGTATGGAAGTAGGGCTAACATAATGTATCTAAATAATGTATTTATAAGGAAATATATAAATAGAGAACAGAAAATGGCGAGAGAATGATTCCAGAGGTACATCACTACATAGATACATTTTGGAGGATGAATAATTATCAAGAGTTTTTCCACCAAGTCAGTCTGATTGTGAATTGCTGATGAAAATCATGTGCTGTTTGAAACAAAGCTACTAAGTTAAATGTCAGTGTCCCATGTCTGTGGGGATACTGAGATAAATCCTGAAGTCTTCGTCTTTTGCGATCCTCAATGAAACATAAGGATATATCGTTAACTGGCTGAAACGTTTGTAGAGACCTAATGGTGCTGCTTTAAGCTAGCTGAATCTCGACGCTAGCTAGGTGCGAGCATTAGCACCAGGACAAAAATAGTCCAGTGGAACAGCCTAACTGAGGCATATGGATGTAATATCAAGAGCAAAGTCTTTAATTGTGATCCAGGACTCTGGATGATGAGGATGTTGTGACTAAAAGTTCTCAGTGTTGCAGCTGAGTCTAAAACAACTAACTTGAACTATGTTTCTGTTGGCAATTAAGGGTTGCTCACTGGTCCATTTAACAAGTGTGGTTTCTGTATCTTGTAGGACTCTAAAGCTAGATTGAGGCTATTAAAAGCAAGGTTATTAAAAATAACTCCCGAACATTTAAGGTCTTCTAAGTTTTATAGAAAGAGCACATGAGAGAGTGGCGTATAGTGCCATTAAATATTATTGCCCACTTACAGATTTCTTGGGGGATTTTTTTATGTTTTTTTTTTTTTTTTTTTTTTTTGCTGAAGCGAAATTTTTCAGTAGGGACTTTTGGACCATTGGAAATTACTCTAAGAGCACACTAAGGACTCTGGATGTTTTCTAACCATGAGTTGAAAATGAATATTAATCACGTTTAACAGTATTTTTTGTGATTATTGTTGTTTATGGAGAAGAGCTGAAATAAGTGAACCACACGCCAAAAAAAAAAATGTTCTGAAAACAGTGAAATTTGTTGGCCTTCCACTGCCTTCGACGTCATCGTCGATCTTTGAAGGGCATCACGATGTTGACTTTTGAGTACAAAGTATGCAACTTTAAAATAATTTAAAAAACAACTTTATTGAACCTCAAAAGCAAAACACAATATAAAATACGAAGCATGTGTTGCGAGGAAATCAGAGGATACATTTATGAGAACTAAAGGGGAATACATATTTTAGGAAAGAGAATACAATTATATATATATATATATATATATATATATATATATATATATATATATATATATATATATATAAACAACTCAGATCAGAAGTTTTTGTGATATTTTTAATATCCAATTTTTGTTTTGTTTGTAACAAAAATGTGCATTATATTTTAATTTAGTTTTAATATGAGGCTTAAAGCCACAATCAAAAAATAAATGAAATGGTTTGAGTATTTGTTTTTTTAAATAAAAGTATAGAAGTCACCAACATCTAGCAAGGAGTATTTTTTATTTCCTCCATTTAAACGAGTCGGTTTGTTCGATGATCGAATATCAGCAGATTTTTCCGCCGCCTTTGGTCCAAGCAGTGGGTCGCATAAGTTAAATCCATGTGGTAAAAGTAGGACAACAGTTTCCACTGTAAATGCCAGGAAATCTCTTAGAGTCCCGGAGAAGTTGGTAAATTAACATTTTGAACTGTGAAGGACCAAAACAAAACAATTTGAAAGTCCTCTTTTATTCTTCCAATAACCGAGCTGAATATTTATTACATAGTAATAAATATAAAACAAAATAAATAGAAAACCTCAGCATTGGGACTTCAGAAATGTATTTATTTTTTAATCTTTAACACTAACCTGCTAATTCACAAGCACACAAAGCTGACAGTTTCGGAAATGATACAGGAAAACAAAACATGAAGTTGTCACTCGACGTACCAGAGGGATGCGGGTTTGTAATTACGCCTGCTAACACATCAATCCACTGGTGATCTGCTGTCTGAGGTGTTAATGAATACACTTTCACAACAACAGGTGATGCAACCTGTCTCCACATGGTCATTGGAAAAAATCTGATGAAAATCAGCCAAGGGTGAAAGATTTTAAACGAAATAATACATTAACTGGTGTGGGTTTTTTTTGTTGTTGTTATTGTTCTATTTAAACATTGAGAATTTTGATTTAAGTCCTAACTTGAACCACGGGCATTTCAGCCTGAAACTTCTGGTCAGTGTAAACCTGGACCATGTTGCCTGCTGCTTATTAAAGTGAAAATTTACTGCTAAAATTATTCATTGTGTAAGATTGTTGTGAACTTTTAAATGAAACCGGAGATGGCAAGCTATGCATGCAAGCTACTGTTTTGTAACATTAATAACCACTGTTCCTCTTACAGCTAATTCATGCCAACTAGTTATTGTCTTTACAGTGTTTTGCAAAATAATTGTGCCCATAATGCTGCCACCACTATGTTTTACCATAAAGGCGTTGTTTGAAGGTTGATACAGTCTAAGCCCTTCAACACATGGAAAAGCAATTTTGGCCTTTCTACCAGATACAATTCTAACAAAATATAATTCAGTTTTCGGGAAAAATATGATAAATAGTGGGAAGTTGAATTCTTTCACAAGGTACTGTAATTGACCCAGAAATGCAGACTGAAAACTGGACCTTTTCATCCCAGACTGTCCAAATATAGCAAAAACAATAAATGAATTTTAGATAAGTTTGATCAAACACTACGTAAGACAGAATAATGCCTCTGTTGCTCATCACATTATGAGAGATGCCAGTAATTTTATTTTTAATAGAAGCAATTTTATAAATAAAAGTACAGATGAGAGCGATCAGCACAGCAATGACATGATACTCCATTGCTGCTGATAATGCACCCAAATGGCACCAAGTATAAATTAAAAAGAAGGGGTTCCACAACTGATCCTTGGGGCACACCACAGGAAATAGAGTGGGTCAATGAACAGACACAGCTAATGGAGGCAAACTCAGATCTGTTTGTCAAATATGACCAGAATCACTCCAAACCAGTGCGGGTAAGACATACAAGGTGCTCTCAGCGATGGAGAAGGATGCGGTGATCCACTGCAGGGAAAGCAACATTACCCTGAAACTCACATGAGGGGAATTCACTTTGCATTTTATGTGCGTCCACCTTCTTTTGCAGTGCTGCAAAATGGATACACACACGTCTACATGATGGGTTGACAGCACAGCTGAACTACGTCTGAGCAAACCACTAACAAGACAAGGGAAGGGGAAATATGGACACCCTTCAAGTGAATGTAAAATGGTTTATTTGCACTTTAGCTAAAATTAAATTTTTAGACATTTAACAAAAATACACTTTGTAAGATTAGAATAAGTTAGTACACACTGGCTTATAATAGCTAGTTTTACAACTTGTAGTTGATGCAAAATACGTAGCTAGCTATTTTGGGAGTTAACCATGTAGGATCACAGAATGGGAAGATGTGACTTGAACTTTTGCCAGACAGAAAAGTCCAGTGAAAAAAAGATAATATGTAGTATACATGAGATTAAACAGCCCTGCCGAGACAAAATGAGACCTGTGATTAACACATTAAAGGCCAACTTACTATTAAAAATGAATTTGAACTTTTAAAGCCATATTTTTTTAAGGATGCACAACCAGCCTGATGTCAAACAGTTGGCCTCATTTTCTTCACGTAACTGTATTCACCTGTAGCATTTTTGGCACTCGTGTCTTGACGAGTGCCAAATCATCCCAGTGATGATTTTTTAAAATTTGCTTATTTTGGTATTTTTTACAATCTTTGCAAACAATGACTTCATCAAAAGGATATGACAAACCCCTATAAAGACGTGTTTTATTAGCATTTCCCTTATTTTTGCATTTTTAAAACAAAAACAAGCAAACAGAAAAAACAAGTGAACAAGTTACATATGCCAGCTGCCACACAAAAACAAACACTCATAAGAACCTGTCACGTTAACAGGGGCATATAAGCTTCTTGACATGTAATGAAGTGCTGGACATCACAACTAAGATGTTTAGGGATTACAAGAAACACAGAATCTTGCATCATACAGTGACAATGATGATGAAAGAGGATGGGAAAGGGAGGAGGAAAACTGAAGGGGGGAAAAAGTAATAGGAGGCAGAGAAATGTAAAGGAGGGGGTGTAGCAGAGAGATGCAGCTGAGAATAAGGAGCGGAGGTCTTTAAGGTTTAGGCAGTTTTGTGAGCTCCATCCTGACAGATGGACAGCCAGGACAGAGTTGAACTCTGCTACCCCCAGCACCCAAACAGCTCCTGCAGAGGTCTGAAGCGACCTCCCTCCGAGGCCGTCCTGCTGTACGCGCTGCTCTCCTCCGTGGCCGTGGTCACCGTCGCTCTGAATCTGCTGGTCATCGTCTCCATCTCCTACTTCCGGCAGCTGCAGACCCCGAACAACACGCTCCTGCTCTCCCTGGCCACCTCGGACCTCCTGGTGGGGCTGCTGGTGATGCCGGTGGAAGCGGTGCGGCTCGTCGAGCCCTGCTGGCTGCTGGGCGACGTCATGTGCGCCCTGTCTTACATGGTCGGCTTCACGCTCACCTCGGCCTCCGTGGGCAACATGGTGCTCATATCGATAGACCGCTACGTGGCCATATGTTTCCCCCTGCAGTACCCGAGTAAAATCACTCGGGGCAGAGCGGAGGCGTCTGTGAGCCTGTGCTGGGCCTGCTCTCTCCTCTATAACGGACTCATCTTAAAAGACCACCTCAGGCAGCCGGACAGGTACAACTCCTGCTACGGGGAGTGCCTGGTGGTCATCAGCTACGTCTCCGGAACCGTAGACCTAGTCTTCACCTTCATCGCTCCCTGCTCGGTCATCGTCTTGCTGTACATGAGAGTGTTTGTGGAGGCGGTGTCGCAGGCCCGGGCCATGCGCTCTCGCGTTACAGCTGTCACGGTTAGGGTCACGGCGACGAAATCCGAGCAGAAAGCAGCCAGAACTCTTGGCATTATTATATTTATGTTTCTGGTGACTTTCTGTCCGTATTACTACCCGTCTCTCGCAGGTCAAGACATCTCCAACAGTGCCTCGTCTTGGGCCGTCGTGTCCTGGATGGTGTATTTCAATTCCTGCTTGAATCCGCTCGTATACGCCTTTTTCTATCCCTGGTTCAGAAAAAGTATTTCTTTAATTGTGACTCTGAAGATCCTAAAAGATGACTGCTCACAGACAAACATGCTTTAACAAGACGCACAGATGTTCAACTCAGTTCAAGAATAAAATAATTTCTTGACCCCAAAGGGAAGTTAAATGTTTTAATTCTTCAAAGTTCTTCAGAGTTGTATAAACTGTGGGGCGGACAGAGCAGTCCGTTTTACAGCGAATCTGAAGAAGCTTCCGATTGAAGATCCTGTCGTGTGACTAACTTAACAGAATGCATTTGACCTAGCACTGTCCAGCTGATGCATAAGAAAGGAAGTTATCTGCAGGTAGATAAATTTGGAAAGCAAAGTTAACACAATATCTAGTTCACGTTAAACAGTTTAGAGCAGAGGCGTCTCATTTTGTGCCATATCAAGACCAAGAATGTCTTCAGAATGACAGAAACTATATTTTAAAAAAATTAAATACCTGTTTCTGCATTCAATGAGTACTTCCTAAAATTAAATAATGAACAACGTTTCACAATAAGGTAGTATGAAAGACAGAAACGGCTCTGATTGATAAAGTAATATTTAGGATTTGGTTCCCAGAGCCTCGAGTTTGACACTTAAAGATTCTTTGAAACTGTTGTGAAAATTTACAATGTGATTTCCAAGACAGCGTCTGTTTCAAGAAAAATGTAAAACAAATTTAGATACACATTTGTAACTAATGAAAGCTTACTAATAAAGAAAACTGGTTGTATGTAAGAATCGAACCGAGTTTCATTACTAATCTGAAATATTCTCTTTTCAGAAACCGGTCTCATTTCACGCTCCAGGCGAAGCAGCAGTTGTTTTCTGCAGCTTTTCGTCTTTGTTAGGTGATCAACTCTCTCTGAACACGGCTGGAAAGTCAGAAGAAATCGTCTACATCTCTGAATAATTCAGAAAGCGACCTAAAATTGTCAGAGCCGGTTACAATGGAAAAACTAAAAGTCAATTTTAAAGGAAGAAGAAAAGGAGTTTACTGGGTCGGTGCGACTTTCTTCCACATTGAAAAAAAAAAGAAGAAATAGATTAGCAATATCAAACAGCCTTGTAAATATTCTAATCTCCATGAGATTCTTAAAAGGATAAAATAGCAAAGTATAGAAAGTCAACCCCTCCACACAAAAAAGCACATTATCACTTTTTATGTATTATTATTGCATCTTGTATTTTTGCTTGTATGATTTATTACAGACTTCTTTCACAAAATTTTAAATATTGTGTATTTATCAATTCACTATGTATTATCTTTATACATATTATTAAAAATAGCCTTTTAAGGAATTTGAGCAAGCTAGAAAATGGGAACTGACAATAGTTCAAATGACCTGAATCAAGCTAATAGAGATAGTATAAAAGACATTTAAAAAGTTCGCAAAATGTTAGAAATCATGATTTTATTTTCAATGTGTGTTAACAAGACACAATAATAAAACATCTAATTTATTTGCAGAAACAAGAGGAAATATATAGTATGTTTAAATAAGGGGTTCAAACAACATCGTTGAAATCATCTCTTGGACTGAGAACGGAGCCCTCTCACTTCTGCAAAAGAAGAGGGTAAAGAATATGAAGCTCAGGGAAAACACTGATAACACTGAGTCCTCACTATTATGTTCTAATTTATGAAAAATCAGCTAAATAAAATGTAAAGGATGCAGTGCTGTTTCCTAAATATGAAGCAAAACTCCTCAATAAACATATTATTTTGATATTATAATGTTTAATATGTACCAGGGATTTCATGAGGCCAAAAGTCGTCACAAGCTGGACAGCGTGGCTCCACTCTTCCTTTGAAGTATCTGGCAACACACGGGTTGTGGATTTTTATTCCACAGGAGGGATTCTCACAAATCTGGCACTTTGGTTAAAGAGAAAAGAACAGCGAAGCATTACACACCGCATCAGTTTCAATTAGTTTTAAAGCTTTTATTTAAAGGGAAGCTTGTGCTTTATTTGGTATGTGTTTTTACTTAATGGAATAAGTTGAATAAAACTAAGAACTAAACTGAATTAGGCAATTATAGAGAGTTCATTAATTTTACATGGTCCGTCCAAAAAATAAAAATATCCCGCAAAATCTTCAATAGTGAACGTCTACGTATTTCCATAAGCATAATGTGAAGGGAAGTGAAGATATTGAGACTAAAATGATGCGTAGCTTTCAGAAAACCACTAATCAGTGGAGTTAACGGGGAAAAAAGGCTTTAACTTTGATTAATTGTTGATCAATGCTTTATTTGCTTTAAGTGCGGCGCTTAAAGAGCAGTTGATGCTGAAATAATGATGGCGGCGCCATACCAAAACAAGAAAGAGAAACTGTCCAAACAGAGAACATTGCATTTCTGTTTTGAAATATAAACAAAATATCAGAATGTGACTCTTTTTGGGCAGGCAGTGGAGTTGTACAATCACAGAAAATAAATAAAATTACCTGAAACGCAATGTTGTGACAGATGTGACACACTTTGACCTGGTCTTGATACATTGTGCGAATGTATGGCTCCATCTCTATGATACACCGAGTGGACAGAGTGTACTCCCCACGTTTCTAGGTTCAGAAATCAGCCACAGGTGAAAGCAGGCACACAGGACTGAACAACCTGAAATGTCATCGAGCTTTATGGAACGTTAATGAACAAACAGCATCATGAAGAAACCACACATATTGTGGGAAAACAGCTTAGATTAGGAGACGATCTTAAAGAACACCGATCAAGTGTTCGAACGGGAAAGCCTACCAAGACATGAGCCCATCAACCTAAAACGACGGTTCGGTTGCTGTTTGCATAAGCTCTTCATCCAATCTGACAGATTTGAAGTTATTTTACAAAGAAGAATGGTAAGAAAAAAAAAGATAAACCATCCTGTATCAGAAAGAAACAAGTTTCAGGCCAAAGCTACAGCTGACTGAAACATAATTAAAGCTTGCACACGGTCAGTAGTGTTTTTACGGAATCTGCATATTTAGCAAGTCGAGACTAAGACTTTTTAATGCCAGCTTGAATGAAATTTAAGACAGAAAAAATAAACTATGATGATTGGGGAAATCTGCTGAACTGGACTGGCGGAAGAAGTGAGCAAGTGGCAAAAACAAATGTCATTCATTTGCACTTACCATGATGGATGCAATAATCCAGCTATCTAGTTAGTTAGCAGCTAGTTATCAATAGCCTCTCGTCAAAATGCAATGTCTGCACGACTCAAAACCTTGACAGAAAATCCCATAAGAAAAAAGAAACTACATACAAGACTGAATAATCTTGCTCTGACTAAATTTATGACCCGTAATTTTTTTAAAGCCAACTTACATTTGTTCCAATGAATTTAAGTCATTCTAAGGTAGCATGGACACCCTATTGTTGCTAAATTGTTTAACAAACCAACCAAAGCAGAAAGACGGAGCGTTTCACCTCGCAAAGCCACTTGTCCTGCACCAGTCGAGTCAGAAGGTGCTCTGTTTCACTCTTCTTCAGTTTTTTAGAGGTCATGGTGTCGGTGCTGTTCAGGACGTCTGTGGAGGAGGCCTTCCCGTTCTCAGAGCTAACAATTAGGTCCAGCTGGATTCAATGAGATTCACAATATTTGTGTGTTTAAACAAAACCCCTGAATAAGTTTGATTCTCACTCACCCAGTAAGCGGATGCTGTTTAAAAATACTTTCAGTACAAATAATATGCCATTTACATTGTGTCCCTTTATTTTAAACTTGGGAGCTAAAAGTGAGTAGACCTCTCTCACCGTTTTCCTGAACAACTCCAGTTCATTGTCAGCGTAATCTGACGTCATCCTGGTGATATCGGTTTCTGCCATGTTGACCTGCCGAGGATCATGGAGGTTATGACATTTTCAATCTGATAGAACAAATCAAAACAGCAGCCTTTTAACTGCACGTTTTTCTGAAGCAAAAAAGTACTGACCAAGGCATAGTACTGGTGGCCATTTTCCTCAGACATGCCTTTTCTGATCTGCATGAACATGGGCTGCAGCCTGGAGTTGATGGCTTCAATAAACTCATCGAGTTTGTCAGGAGAACACTGCACTGCAAAAAAGTAAAAAAAAAAAAAATAATAAATAAAAATGACATGAAAACTACTTTTTCTGAGACTTAACTGTTTAATGTTGAATATCAGATGACAAAAGTCAAGCAAAACAGATCAACTAATGTTAGATTTTACATTTTAACATATTTTCATCACATCATCTAAAAAGCACGCATAGTATGATTTTTTTTTTTTGCATCTCATCCAATATTTTCCGATTAGGGGGTGAAATTACAACACAGAATCCTCCGGATATCAACAGTTTGCACCTGTGGTTGAAGAAACAATCCTTCTTGTTACTTATGGACCAGCACTTGTCACAGAAGTAGAAAAGTTACTCACTCTTGTGTGTGTCACAGCAGTGCTGAAAAAGCGCCCTTGCCTCTTGCTCATCAGTGATGCCAACAGCCATCAGGGTCTGTAGGAACCTCCGGTGGCTGTCTCCCAGTTGTCTCGACATGCTTCCTGACAGACAGAGACGCCGTGATTATAGAAGCTGCACATGCTCCGTTTTTACATCCAAGTTTATTGTCGCAAGCTGAATTTTAAAGCATGGCCCTAAATATCATAGCCTACCAAATGATGTATCTAAACAATTAACACTGATAGTCATTCGGATTTAATACGCTGTACCAACAATTCCCATGTTAAAATCGTTAGTGGAAATGTCACTCAAGCAGCCAGCACAAAATAATTGAAAGGGCCGGAAATGGGCCCCGTGCTGCACTTTGGACACCCCTAGTTTGACCCAAATTCATGTGTTAGAACGACCAACTCATTAGGAATGACCATACTCAGAAATAGCGTTACATTTGATCCATTTTTCACGTTAAGTAACAATAAGAACGACCGTTAGTAACGTCTACTTTCACCCTCAGCGCCATTTTGAAGCTATGTTGTCTGCTTTGCTAGCTAAATGCTGCGCCGCCTGTCCAAACTTCATTGTATTTCCTTTTTCTCCCTAATTTAAGATGAAAATAAAACCTTCACCTGCTTCTCTTCCAGACAACGCGCCTTCCGTGTTGTCTTCCGGATTTGAGGGCGTTTTGAAGAATTAGCGCCTCCTGCTGGATGGGAGACGTCACGTCGCTGCAGAACAGGTTTTTGTGTCAAGAAATACAGGGAATTTTCTCCTTTCAAAATTATTCCCAATATTACAATAAAACAGCACCAACCAGACTTATTCTAAAGGCTTTATTACTCTAACAAATTAAATAAGAACATATGATACAAGGTGTCTGAGTCTCTGATTATAATATAGCCTATTATTAACATTTAAATACAGTATCCGATGCCATTAAGCTTTTTTTTTTCCGCAACATATTTTTTTCCCCCAAAAATTGTCCCATTTTTTTTTCATTTTTTTCCATGTAGAATCCAAGTTCAAAAGATGTCAGGAAACAGCTTAGGTGTCATTACTGTGCAAGTAAGAGAAAGAGAGAGAAAAAGAACATCAGTGTTTGCAGTGAAAGAGCCGACTCAGCTAAGGTAGTGCTGAAGTAATATTGAGGCTAAATTATTCACATGACAACAAGTAGTCTGAAGTAAAGTATACTGACGCCCAAAAATGAGAAATCTTTGCAGGTATTCAATACACACAGATGGTGTGCAGTATTTTATCTGCTCTTTCACTGGATGATTTCTGGGTTCTCAATATTGAATCATCGACGTCAATGCAAACACACCGACGATCGTGGGGTTCACTTTCAGAATAAAATCAAATCCTTTCACAATGAAATTCTTGTTTTACAGTTTTCATATAAAAAGCAGGAGTCAAACACCAAGCCTGCCTTTTTAAACAAAAACAAAAAACTCTGAATTTAGCCTAGTTAACTTAGCAACCAGGAGTTGTAAACGTTTTTGGATAATTATTGTGCAGCGGTTGGCACAGTATCTCTGTGAAAGAGGAAGTGAGACCACTGAGGACATAACCAGAGTACAAATACTGATGTTTGGTTTGCTCAATATTTTCCTGGTGACGTTTCTTTAAAAATTTTACTTTTGCTGATAAAATGTGCCAAGCCTTTGAACTTTCTTCAAAAAGTGTTCACACCAAACAATCTGATACTATGCAGGTGTCCCCTACTGAGAAATAAAAGTGAAACAAATCCCAGTGATTAAACTATATTTCATCACTGTCAAACAACTGGAAAGCTCAAACAAAACTATCCACTGCGAGTCCGGGCGTTTCCGTGGCCTCAGCCCATTTTCCACGCGAGTGACGCTCATCCTCCAAAGTTTCATCGTCAAAAACCTCTTGCTGGTTGTCCGTCATTGACTCGGTGTGCTTTCAGCTCCTGGTAAGTTTTTGATGCGTTCGTTTTCTGTTGGCAGCAGTCGGCTGAGAAAAAAAAACAAAAAAACAAAACAAAAACACCAGTCCTGGAAGACCAAAAAATACAATGTCAGGAGCTGAATGAGAACATTGTTAAAAATAAAAAATAAAATAAAAAACAGAGAAAAATCAAAGGTTTTTTGCTTGTTGCAAAACTGTCAGCTGAGCTCTACGAAGCTTCACTTCATCAGAAAACAGATGACTGATGTTGTACCTTGTGTTTTAGTGACTGGGAGGGAAATGACCATGTGTGTTTATAGACTGTTGCAACTTCTCCTCTTTGGCCCTTCTGCTGTGGCAAAGCTGAAGACAGAAAAACATCAAGTATTATTTTCCTTTTTTTTATGTGAAATGTTACTTTTGTATTTCAAACTGTCACACTTGACGTTCCAAAATTCTTTATTGCAATGTCTGTTTTTTTTTTAAATCACCATGGCACAACAACATTTTATTTAAAAGCAAGAATTTCAACCCCAATGCTCTCTAGTGTACCAATTGCTAATAAATGTAATATTTTTCTCTAATAGAAACTATAATGTGTATAATAAACATAAAACACATTTATCCAGTGATGGGCACTCTTGCATTCATCTGCTAATGCGCTAACAGCAAAGCACATTTTTCATTTATCTCTTTAATACCAACTTTGAAATGTTTACCACATTTTTCCAAGTTTTAGTTCTAATATAAATTAATATTTCCAGATAAATTCTTAACCGCCAACTAATTTTTCTTTTGGGGGGGGAGGTATTTCGTAAATTTCGAATTCAATACAGTTAAATGTCTGCGTTGAAGTTTTGGTTATCGACTGTTAAGATTTCTTCAAGGTCAACTAGGGAAAATTAGCAACACAGTTAGCAACGATGAACAACTGTGAAAACTGAAACAATGAGTGGAAGGCCTGTTACAAAGACACACGACCTGAAACACAACTGTTCAGACAGGTGAGCAATAACAAATTTGACCTTGTCGAACATATGCTACGTTGCAACCTGTGGTGGGTATCAACATGGTTTAATTTAGCATTTTAGCATTAGCTTAAAGAAAATGCCTTGCTGGGATTGCACATTAGCACAACTAACATTCATGATTTGCGCTTCAGTGTTAGTGGAGGTGACTTTTTCGCTGGCGGTGCCCACCGCTTAATTTTTAATATGTAGAACTGAGAAACTATTAAAGGAACAGCAAACACACTACAGGGAAACTTGAGTGACAAATATTTAATGCCAAACATGATAAACCGCCAGGTTTCTTCTCTCACCGTTCTCTTCTCCATGAAACTAGTTAAGAACTCATCGATATCAACGCGTCCCTCTAGAAAGTTTTCAGCCGTCTCCTCCGACTCCTCCTCTGCCTGGTGGGCTGCGACTTTTAGCCGAGCCTGTAGAGTGCTTAAACTGCAACTCTGGTGAGGGCAAAACAGTGGAAATGAAAACAGGATGCTCTCTAAATGTTTTTGTCAGTTCATCATTTATCGCGGCAAAAATAAAATTCCTGAGATGTCACACTTTGGATTGATTAGCATTTCCTAAAACCTTGTTGTGTCATAGAATTGGACGTGCAACGAAAAACGAATTATCGCAGGACTCGACACAAATGCCTGGTGCTTCTTTGGAATAAAAGCCTGCCGTGATGAGTGAAGCGATTTACCTCACTGAGTTCATGCTGTCTCTGCATCTTTGTTTCGAAGGCTAACTTCATCTGAGTCAGCTGTTCATACTGTGTGAAAAACAACGGACAGAAAGCACAACGTGAGCAGCTGGACAATGACAAGCATGAAAGGAAGGAAGCGGCACCCGGAGGAGGCTGACCTTGTAAAGCATCTCTTGTCTTTTTCCCTCCAGCTGTGGCTCCATGTGGAGATTCTTTTCTGCAAGAAACAAGATTTGCAGGTTTTGTTTTCAGCATGAAACACAACTCTGCAACAATCTCTTTGCAAAGAAGAGGAACTCACTGGCCATCTCCACTATGCTGTTGACCAGATCCTCTTTATCACCCATGACTTGTTTGAGTTGCGGCAAACTCACAAAGAACTCCAGCAGGACGTCCTCGTTTTCGGACATGTCTGACAACTGAGTCAGACTTTTGGGAAAGGAGGGAAGAAAATGTAAGTTCACAATGGCTTGAATTGTACACGTAAAAAAATGTAAATGGTAAATTTGACATTCTCGGATACTTTACGTTTTGTCACAGAGTTCAGGAAAAGACTCGGGAATCTCAGGCATCTTGTAAATGTGTCCATTCAGTCCCGCCTGGAAGAGAAAGAAGCAGTTCAGCTGCCTTACTTTCTTATTTTATTCCTATTTGTCTTTTGCTTTCGTATTATTTTTATGTGCTTTTTGACAAGTGTTTTTGTGTAAAAAAACACAAACTTTTAGAGTTGTACTGGGAGTGTAAGCAATAGACAAACACAAAGTAACTGTAATCACTGTGACATGGCAGAAAATAATCTCAATCTACAAATAAAACCCTGAAAAGTTTTTCGCCACAAAGAGCCTTATACTGCTTTGTGTGTCTGGCTGGTGCCATAAATCCAGAGTTAGAGCTGCATCTAATTTGCCTAATCTGGGAGGAAACATTAAAAATGATGTAGCTTCTCCATGGGTGTGTTGCTAAAGCATCGCTGCAGAGGGATGATCACCTGTTCAAATAACTTCCTCCCACTTTAACACTCCAAGCTTCACAATCAGTGTACCTGCGAGTCTCCAGTGGGCACGGGGAGCGGCAGCTCTGTTATCAGTCCGTACGGGGCTGGAGCTCGAGGAAGGCCGTGAGCGATGTCCACCGTCGAATGAGGCATTGGGGCCTGAGATGGAGTCGCACCAGAACCAGGCGGCGGTGTTTGGCTGGGACCCACATGACGGGGGCCGTAATGGAAAGCCTGGGTGGGGTAAGGAGCGATGCCCGATGGCTTGTACATACTGCAGCAAAACATGAGGGAGAACAAAAGTCAATGCACCTCGAGACGTCAAAAGAAAGGTTACTGACGCTCTGTGCTAACACCAAACTAATATCAGAGCTGCTTCACTTGTTTCTAGGATAAAATCAGTATGGATAATACTTTGTTGACTATAAATGCAAAGAAACCCAAGACAACGTGACACTCACTATGGGAAGCCTGCAGGACCTGCAGACATTAAGACGGGTGGACTTTTCCAGAACTCGTCGAGTAGACTCTGGATGACTTTACCCAGATCTGAGTGCATACCGAACTGTAACACACGTAACAAGACAAAAATGAAGTCAGACTTTTGCGACAACCAAAACAAGAAAGGAAAAAAAACTCTCACTGGTGCCTATAATCCGAGTAACAGATAAACGTGTTCATATGAATAGATAGAAAATGGTTTATTCCATATTCCAAAATGGAGTTAGGATGTGACTGGAGTGGTGAAGAGGTTGAATGAGGGTAAAGAACGCAGTCTTCTTCTCTGACACACTGAGTGGTAATTGGTGGAAACCACCTTCCTTTAAACTCTCATGTCAGTTTCAGTTTTAGTCACATGATAGACTGTGGCTACAGTGAGTAGCGTCAGAGAGTTCCTACAGCAATGCTTCCACTGTGTACTTACTGAGTTCATGACAGAATTTCAATAGTTTGGGGTTTTTCAATACAGTTTACTTCAATTTTGTTGTGACTTTGTGGTTTTTCTAATTCAGTCGTTATTAGTTTTTCAAGTGGGTTTGCAAATTTTCATCAGTTATTATTAGTTAAACATTGTTTACTTTCACTTTAGTTTATATTAATTATAGTAGTACTTTTTAGTTTTTTTTTTTCATACTTTGGTTAATTTCATACTTTCAGTTTCAGTTAAAAACATTTTCTCAATTTCAGTTTTTGTCATTTTTGTCAACTCTGGTCCATAATAATGGTTTAAATCCATATTTTCAGAACAATAGTCATTGTTTGGATGGGTCAGATTAACTTGTAGACTGGCTTTTAGCAAAGACTCACAATCCTTTTTTGAATACAGCATCAGGAATGCTTAAACCCAGACTGAAAAGATGTTCTCAGCTGGTTTATTTTGCTGATGTGAGGGAACAAACCGTTTTACGAGAGGCAACTACTTACATTAGTAATGAGGGGGCTGGTGATCATAGTGCCATTATTGCTATCTATTAGATGATGACCAACGGGGGGGAAGACGCTAACCACCGGCTTCTCCTGAGGGAACTGAGGAGGCAGCAAACTGAGGGAGAAACAGTAAGCAGAGTAGGAATTACAGGCACTGAATTAGTGGGATCCAAACAAGTAAAAGCAATATTTGAAATATTGTTTATCATGCATTTCAAAGAGAAAAAAAATAGGAATAACCAGAAAGAATAACCCAATTATGTTTACATGAACCTGGTTCAGTAAGTGTCATACCAGAACTGTTTTTTTGGAAGAGGCTAAAAGTCATAAAACCATTTATATCATTGATATCTTTTCTAGTATCTTGTTAAGAAATTGTTGATGATATATAAAGTGGAAAGTTGACAGTTACAGAAAAGACTAAATAAATGGGTAAATATCCTAAACCAAAGATATACTTACACGTTAACAGTAATGGTGGAGTTGTTGACTGTAAATGGTATTCTGTACTCAACATCTTTCTGGATTTCTGCAAGGCTGTAAGGGGGAGGGGGAGAAAGTTGTACTAAAAATGCACTAAAATCAGAGCAAAGAATCATTGGGTATGACAGGTTTACTAAAAACATCATCTAACCTGCCAAACTTAATTGATTAAAATACATTTGAATGGTTACATGAAAGAGAAAATGTGCTTGGATGGATGGTAGTTTTGGATCACATAGAAAATAAAAAAAATCATAAAACATTTATGAATTGAAACATCTCTTGAGAGCGTCACAATACATGACATTGGTTTGTGTATGTCTAGACTGACAGTGCGTGTCAGTTCTTCATTTGGGAAATGTTTTGTATCTAACCCTGGATCTCATCGAAGACGATCTATAGGCTCTGTATATGAGCTACGCCACTTTATAAGCGTCTTAATATGTACATAATTTTTCAGAACATATTTATAGTGTTTTGAACATTTCAATAAAAAATATAACTTTACTCTCCACCGTGGCAGTAATTGATTAATCAAAAACATGATGTGGAATAAAAACTGGGGGGGGGAAAGTAGTAAGTGGCTGTCCTACAAAAAAATTAATTACCATTTTAATTAGTTTGCAAATAAAAGCATTTGATAAATACCTATTGAACAAAGGAGAGTTCAATAGGTATTTAAACTATACTTTAAATACTTGGTTTAAAGAAAAACGTGTGTAATCTCATTTATGACACACATTTGGGAGACTATAATCCATCAGATCACGATGGTAAATTGTCATTTGCAAGTGTATTAACAGTTTTGTACTACATGAAGAAAGAAAGAAATCTGTCACAGCCGTGCTACAACTCCTAGTAAACAAAAGCTAATACTTTAATCTCCAGCAGTAACAAGCTCATCCTGAAACTACATGCGTGACGTTCTCATGAGTGATCACAGGACATGGCCACAACTTGCACAATCTGACCGAAACAAGACGCTGGAACCGTCACGGATAGATTAAATTAGCTTCACAGCTAACACAGTGAATGACAGCGTCCTACTTTAGGACTAGCTACTCTGTAACTAGTTCCTTAATAATTGGGAATAGTAGATTACTGTGACAGAGTTCAACAAACTGTCTAAGCAACAGCTTTAAATATTATATACTTTAAGCAGAAGCGGTTCTGTTGATAGTATGTACTTCTGATATAACATAGTCAGAAGGCTAGCTAGGCTAACACAAACAGTTTGAGTGTCGTATTAAATTACCCACTTTGGCAAAGAGGTTCTTATCACAGTGAGAAATATTTTCTACTTAAACATTGTTATTGAGAAGCTGGGTTAAGGGGGACCGAACATCGGTGATGTTACCTGGGGTGAGCGGCTTTCAGCGACTCGATTTGCCGCTGTCTCTGTTGTTGTAGGCTGTTGAGAGGAGGTACAGGTCCGGAGCCTTTAGACGACGTGAAAAACCAGCTCATTCTCCCCGGGAGAAACAACCGACCGAACTTCGTGACAAACTATAAAAAGGCCGACGAATTAATAGGCGAAGGAGGGAGTGGGCATTAGGGGCACACGGCGTGGAGATTTGTGTTGCTAACCCTCGTTAGCTGGCTAACCAAGCTCTCCCGTTTCCTCTCTTCACAAAATAGATTTTGCATCGACGTTACAAAGTCATGTCATGTGTTACAGGACAATAAAAAAGTCGATCCCTTTCTGTTTTCGAAGGCTCGTGCGCTGTTTTCGACCTGTCATTAATATAACTGACAGAAAATATGGAGACAACAGCCCAACTAATAGCAGGTTGGCCAACTTATTTACCTATGACGATACATGGCGTGCGTAAAACGCAACTTCCTGTTTCGATCGTATTCCAAAAAAATAGTGTAAAGCAATAATAATAATAATAATAATAATAATAATAATAATAAAATACACTAGCCTCAGAAAATACTCTGAAAGCCAAGATTTAAAAATATATGTATATATTTTAAATAAATTTACATAATACAAATGCAGTGAAATATTTTAAGCCAATTATCAATGTGAAGTGGCTTGCATTAGCGTTTAAGCTTTTTCACATTTTGTCACATTAAAATGACCCACTTCAATGTAAATAACGCTCACCTGTTGTTTATTCAACCTTGTTCTATTCATTGATTTGGAAACAACATATAAACTTTTGCCCACCTCACACTCACCTATGTTGGTGTGTTAAATCCAATCACGATAAAATACATTAAAGTGTGATCGGAACATGACAAATTATGAGAAAGTATGTATAACAACATAACTGCTTTCATTAGTGTACACATTTTTGAAAATAACCTTAAGGTTATTAACTTCCTTTTTATAAAGTTCATATTTCTGTTAATATTTGTTTTTTATTAGTCTGATGTAATATTCAAATCTTTCCAACTTAAAAATCATTATATTTAACCAAATAAAGGCTTGAAGTCTGTGTGGAATTAATAAGTTTAATGTGTCATACTGAGTGAATAGAGTTACTAATAAATTACCTTTTCAATTATATTGTGGAAGTCAGCAGAAAAAGACAAAAATATAATTTGAGTCTTGTTTTATTCTTATTATCTTCCAATCCAAACAACAAATAAGGATGAAGTCGAACCGCTGGTGTCTTCTAGCCTCACCTTCTCCCCTTCATAATAAAAGCATGCATTCGGCTGTGAAATACTGACATTATATCCGCCACAATATTCAAATTATTCATTGTGACTTTAGGATCACCCAACTGTAAATGTCATTATCAGATTTGATTATAGAGCCCATTTAAAAACAATACAAGATGTCACAAGTTCCTCACCATTTTACCAACTACCATAAAATAGCAAATGGAAAAAAAAAAACTATAATGAAATTAAATAAAAGTCAGAAGATGTGAGACCTAAAAAGACTATTTAGAGTGTCCTTCTCAATCACTCAAAGGTCAGTGGCTGGCAAGGGCACTTAATTCGGTACAGGACATTCCTCAAGCCTTCCTCTGGTTTTATTCTTCTTCTATGTAGTGATAAACTTGTGGTTAATCCTGTCCAGCTTGGGTCAGGAAACATTTCCATCCTCACAGTTACTTTCTTTAAAGAACCATTTTATCTAACCACGTGTTTTCTAGGGTACTGCACATGTAACAGCTACTACCAACTTTACATGTCTTTATACAGAACAAAATGGCAGACTTCTGCCCAGGTCCCTATTGAAAATGAGATGAAACAACAACAAAAAGTGTGGCAACACAAGTTAATTTTTATATTTGGAAAATCTTTTATGGGGGAAAAAAGAGGGCAAAATGTTGATGTGGAAAATACCTTAAAAATTTCAGAATGAATAACAGAAGAGTCAGTATAAACAGAATTTGTGTGACTTCCTTATATGAACTGCTGTTATTGCTTTGTCAATTGCTTAGGGTTAATTGTCATTGTAATTTTACAAAGAACTAATTGAAATCTTTGAAAATTATATGTTTAATGCTTCACATTATTACTACCGTCACCACAAGACCTTTTATTCTATTAGAAATTGGAGTACTTATTAGATTTTCTTCAATGATGTTTGTAAGTGCATTGATAATGCACATAAAATTTAATTCTAGAAAATTATTTTATGAGAATTTCAAAGTTTGAAAAGGAGTTCCATAAAAGATTTAATAGTAATCCTAAATATTGTTTCAGTTTTCATCTTACATACAACCCGGTTAACCACTCTGACCATATTCCCTTCCTCATTACTCCACAAGGAAGTAAAGAACGATCATCAATGATGGAGAACGTATGAAATGAATCATTATTCTCCATCCGCTTCACGCTCAGAAGGGAATATCACGACTCATCATCGTGGTTAGCGAGACCATACAGTTTAGAATCACATTTCTCAAGTCAAAAACTATAGAAATGATCCCTGAAAGTATAGTCTTAATGAACAACAGGAACGACAGAGTATATGAGTTCCGGTACCTTCACTCTCAGTAACGGTGCAATGACATTATGAAAAACACTTAACTCGGCGAGTAAATAGTAATTAGCTCACTCCGATGAAACGGCAGAGTGCCGACGTTTAAAATGTTTCCAAACAACGTTTTCAACTTATATTTTGATTCCTAATTACCCAGAATGCATTGAGGTCGCTCTGACGTGTCCGTCATGGCGACCCTCGTGCACGTGAGCTGGTTTATTTCCTAAACAGCAATTTTACACATTGACGAATCGCTGCAGTGACATAGACTCGTGGAGTGCGAAATACGACAAATAAACAATTGTATTATTGAGTGTCGACATGCTTCCGAAAGTTGAATAAACACGGTGCGGTACGACCTTTAATATTCCGGACACAACATGATACAACAAAAAGCGTTCCGCTCACTACAATAATTAAATATCTAAGAATACTCGGGTCATACTGCATAGTTTACTGACTCCTACCGATTAGAGATATACAACAAAATAAAATAATCAAATTCTAATTCAAACACTTTATTTTGACTCGATATTAAATCTGTCATAAGTCTTGTAACATTCACCCGCAGGGAGACTATTATTGCACACGGGGGCAGCATTTCACATTAACAGCCAAGTTCTACACGTTTTACTGCTGGTGCTCACTAGAGAATGACTGTTACAAATATAACCAGTTATATTAAACAATTTGTAATTTAAGAAGAATTTTTTTGTGAACATAAAAACTGACCCTACCACGCATGGCTTTATATGAAAAATCATATAAAGCAATGCCATTTATGTACTTTAATTATCTATCCAGAAAACACTTGATAGCAGTGGATGAGACAAGCTAAAGCTGTTGCTAGCTTAATTGGCATTTTCATTTCCAAATACTGCATGAATTCCTCTGCTTCAGGTCTTTCATCTTATTTAGAGCCGTACACTTACCAACGCGGTTCTCCTCTGCAGTTTCCTATTTCTTTTTGGAACATATAAAGTTATTTATTGATTAAAAAAAAAATTTAAAAAACTCCCACCGTTGCAGGGTACCCAATGAAGCCCTTCTCTCTGCGCATGCCCAGTAAACAATAATTCATGCGTGAAAATGCATTCCCTAAACTACATGAATCCGACAAATACACGGCTTTTGCGTCGTCATTCTCTTAATAATTTTTTATAGCTTTACAAGAAACGTATAAAACAAGAAGGGGGAAAAAAGCATAACAATGGCAAAATAACCTCTCCATAAGTTTTCCTGTTTCTAAAGAATATTTTTCAGATGCAAAGGGGAAGGCATCTGTCAAAACTCAAATATTGTCAAATCCAGACCAAATATACAACAAATTCAGTTAGAACAAGCTGATTCTTCCAGCATACTAGTTCAAATTAAACTTCATAAGGTAGATGGAGTTCATAAAAGATGGAGTGATTATAAGAAATGACTGTAATAATGAAAACAATTAAAACGTGTGAAATACAGCTATTTAATTCTTCACTGTTAGTGCTGTGCGTGTTTGAAATCTTCATTTCAAACGTTGAATTCAACATGCTTATGACATTTTACATACATTATATATAGTGTTTATTCATTCTTGTGCTCTTTAAGTTCATGACCGGTTGTAAAGGAATTAACCAAACTCGGTCAAAGATTATTAAAAATAAACTGTGATGTTGATTTAGCATATAAACAAGTTGCAATTTTATTACAGTTGAGCATTGAAATTAGAAACAATAATTTTCACGTAAAAACAGTGACAGTAGTAAACCCTAATGCATATCATATTTGTTGTTACATTCTGTGTAACAGAACCGGCATAAGTGAAAAAAAACACACAAAAAACAAGAGAATCTTCATTGTTCATTTTCCAGTCAATGCAGTCATGCTTGTGATTATTGGAAGCTGAATCTGTATTTGAAACGAGAAAGCTGCTCAATCAGGTTCCTAATAAATCAAAAGTCTGAGTTCATTCAGAGTTAGTCCTTCCTTTAAGGCCTCTCCTTGTACGTCCACCATAGCTGGTGTAATCGTCTCCGGGCCGCAGAGCAGATGCAGCTGTGGAAGGAGGTGTAGTGCTGGCCCTTCACCTGGTGCACACAAAGCAACGAGAAGACGTTCAATTCAACACGTTAGGATTTGTTTTTTGCGTATTTCTCCACTCCTCAAAGGAAATACAGACAATCAAACAAACAAACCATATTCAATAAATGCCTTAATTATGGTCGTAGTTGTTAGTGGTACTTATCTGCTTGCCAGCTCCTTCTTCAGACATGACCTAAAAGAGGAGGCTCTCTCCACCGATTTATACCCCTGAGTAGAGGCCATCATGAGAAACGAAGAAGGCAGGGAAAAGGAAAGAAATAACTTTTGTTAAAAAACAGGCACAAGACCAAGGAAATTACATCCGGGTCAAGAAAATCTAGTATTCATAGACAGCAGTCGGAAATAAAGAGAGTAACATATGCAGGAAGTTCATTTAAAAAAAAAAAAGACAGCAAAGATCTGAATAACTCCTTAGCGTGACTTTGAATTACTGTAGTTTTTAAAAATTGCCACTTGGTGGCAGTATGACACCAGAGATAATATAATAAAGGCCTTCAGGGTATCCCAGAACAGTTTTCACATGATTAAATATCTCAGATGAGTGTAGAATGCTCCTGTAATGACAATGAATCCTAATCCCCAACTCTATCTGTAAATAAAATCATATATTTCTGAAAGGAAGACATCTGTCATCTTTTTATAATTCTTGTTGACGCTGACACGTTGTACTTTCCGAAATTAAGTGCATTTTCTCTGGAAGTTGCACGTTCCTCACCCTGGCTCCCCGATGAAGCCTGTCCTTCATGATGCCGATGAACTCCTTGTAGGACAGCTGGTCATCGTGGTCAACATCAAAGATCTTAAAGATGGTGTTCACCAGGTGACGTGTCAGCTTGAGTCCCGTGGCCACGTACACTGCCCTTGCAAACTCATCTAGAGGGAAAATACTAAGACGTCTGGCACTCGCACAAAAACCAGGAAATGGAGCAGCAGCAATTAGCACCTGCAGCTTCAATACCTTGTCCGATGGAACGCGAAGCGAAGTTGTACATCTGCATGGCAATGGCGAAGTCTTCAAGGTTGTTGAGGAACTGGAAGAATGACCTGAACTCATCGAAGGTGATGCCCTGAAAAAGAGAAAGTAGGTGAGAATCTGCCAGATAAAGTGGGGAAGTAATGAAGACTTCCTGAGCAAAGTTCTTCAAATTGGGGGGAATAATGAGGAGTTTCAATTGATGTACACCATGCTAAATGGGTCGTGTGTGAACATAGCATTCCTCATCATGCATCCACTTGTCTCATATTAAAATGAAATCAAAAACATATATTGCTGCATTTTTATATTATTCCATAAATGAGAAAAACTGAGATGCGCTATGAATGTGAGAGTTAAAATCGCATTCAAAATAATAGCAACGCAACATCACAACTCAGACCCAACAGTCGGGACATACGACTGGACGTAACTGAATCGTTAATTAATATGTTCAAAATGATAGCAGTGTGGCATTAAATTAGTACAAAACATGTGCCGTACTGGTGACAGCAAATGTTGCAAACGCTGATCATGATGCATTTTTCTCTAGACACTAATATGGGTCACTCTGGACGAGTTTGAGAAGAACTGTCATTTTATTAAAAGGTTGAGTGGAAAGGAGGAAAGAAAGCTGCTCAGCTAAACTGATCTCGAAACGCTGAAAAATGGAAACGGAGAAACTACAGTTTAAATTGATAGAAGAATACTCAGATGGCAAAGATGGCTGGGTCAAAACCGAGCAGTTGACGCGCAGTCACTCGGTTTTCAGGGTGCTTATTTTTGCACACACCCTTCATGTTTGTGATACATGTGGCTTACAGCAGCTTAGCAAACACAGCAATAATGGCAGAGAGGCTCGATTATTACCAGGTTGGAGGAGGAGGAAATAATGATTGACGAACTGCAACATCTCATTTTATTTGCCATGTCATCGTAAAAGAAGAGAAGGTTTAGTTGTGACGATTGATCACCGCATCAACTGCGACAATGAGAGCTGACTTTGACCGTGTGGCCAATGAGCATCTCCCGTGGTGACCAAAGAAAAAATAAAATTTCCTGCGAGTACTGAACAAATGAGAAGATTCATATGTAAAGCAATGACTCCCAGAAGGAAACACCTAGAAAGTACCATTGTTGAAAAAACAACAGCACACCGACTGACTGAGGAGGAGCAACGCAGCATTTTGAATCCTGAACTCCAACCAGAGTTTTCTCTGACACATCGTGGCTCATGTATCATATGGTGTCTAATTATCGGATAACCAAACTGGACATTGTTTTACTTGAGAAGACCATGCCGCTGAACCTGGAGGAGGAAATGCGGTTGAAGTGTGTCTTGAGAACAAAACGAATTTAATAATCAATTTGCTTCACTTCTGATAGAAAATGACAAAACCGATATGTTTTCCTTCATTTCATGTTTTGATATTTGGAAAAGAACTTGCAGTGTTCCCAAGGTGTAATCATGTTTGGATATAAAATCTGGTGTTATTGAAATTTACACACTGCTCTTATTTTGAACACACAAAGAAGGACATTTATTTCCAAACAAGGACGAGGAATTTCATTAAATACATGTCTCAAACTCGTAAAAAAAGAGAAAGTTCACAAAGGCTGCATGACATGCCTTGTGCTGCTAATTAAATGCAAAATTGTGAACGGAAATATTCATTTAACCTAATAAAATAAATTTGAAATAAAAAAAATAAAAAAAACACAACCAAATAGCAATCAAATGAAGACAAGCACAAGACAGCGGTAAAATAGCTCAAATGTAGCAAGAAAACGAGTGACAGATTGTGGCTGCAGGTTGCGTTTTTTTTATGAGGCAGAAACAAACCTCCTGCTTCTTCCACAGCATGAAACAGAGGAGGGACAGAAATAGAGTTGGGTTGCAGATCGACACAAGGAAGATGAGCCAAAGCATAGCTATCCTTCACTTGACGGACAGATACACAGACAGACAAACAATCACGTGTGACTGAAAGTGCTATTAAAAGTATGTTTGTGTGGGTCCTTGTGTGAGGTCAAGTGAAGGGAAGAAGCGCTGAAGTGTTGAGAGCATCAACAGCCCTCGGCGGACGCCTCACTGGGAAAATACTGGCTGTGTGAATTGCCTGAAAGGCAGCGGCACCAGTACAGAAGGAAAATAGAAACGTGTCTAATGATATGCGGAAAGGAATAACGCCGAGTGCTCTCAAGGTATTCTTTGTTTACGTGTGCGTCGCACCTTTTCGTCCGGAATACACTGGCGGACGTTCTCCATGTACGCGCTGATGTTCTCGACGTTGGTAAAGCGCAGCAGGATTTTGGCGAAGTCTTCCTCGCTAATTGTGGTCATTCCTTTGGAATAGGTCAGAAACTCAATTTCCAACACCTCAGTCTGGAGGTTATCCATAAACCTGGCAAGCAGAAAGGAACGGATGGTGAGGAAGAGGGAGGCGGGGAGGAGGAAAGAGACATTTACCATGTGGCCAGCATGACCTGCTACCTGTAGAAGTCATCAAAGGTGAGCTCTGCTTTTCCCTTCTTTCCAAAGAAATGGACCAGTATGGTGGTGTCGATGGTGATGCTCTCATCCGAGCGCTATCAGAGACAGAGGAAGAGAGATGGATCATAAAGGATGTTTGGAGGAGAAAAAAAAAAAAAGCAGCGGAAAGGGGGCGAGTCCTTCAAAGATCCAGGCTGGGTACGGCTTAGGCAGACGAGCAGGAGCCAGAATGTTGCTGCACGAACGCACGACATGCACCGGATGAACATAAACACAGCTTCACCCCAGATATCGGCTGAAATCATTAACAGCCATGGAAGATATCAAACAAACCAGGCTGGGCTGCTTTGCGTTGAGTTTTTTTTCACATTTCGCTGTGATACAAGCAAAAACTTCAAAATACTTCATTGAGATTTTGTGTGATAGATCAGTACACGGATGTGTGCAACTGTTAAACTGGAAAGAAAACGATTTTTTAAAAAAATGTATTCATGTATTTTACACACACAAAAAAAGAAAAGTGTGGCACACATGTTTCAGATTAAAACATTTGCCCACTCTTCTTTGCAAAATACCTCTAGTTCAGTCAGATTGGGCACAGAGGCTGTGAATGTCAATGTCAAGTCTTTTCGCAGAATCGCAGATGGATTTAGGTTTGAACTTTGACTGGACCATTGTAACACATGAATATACTTTAATCTACAGCCACCACTGTAGCACTGGCTGCTTCAGACTGTTGTGCTGCTGGAAGGTGAACCTCCGTCTCACGTCACTATGCTAGCAATGTCATCTGAAGAGCAATCAACCCTCTCTCATAACTGACCCTAGCTGATTTTCAGACATTTACGGAGGCAGATAATATCACTGGATGAAACTGATTGCTTGTGTACATGTCGACTGATAAACAGTTACCCAAAATTATTAAGGAAATTACGACCGATTTATCAGTTCGTCCCTATAAAGGACCTTTTGGGTTGCTTTTCTGAAAAAGGCTCTTAATCTGTATGAGTTTAGGTTGACGGTCATGTCGGTTGTGCCATTACCTTGTGTTGGCCTATCACATGAAATCTAAATGAAATGTATTGAAGTCCGCCTTAAGAAAAAGCATGGATAATTTTGCAATAACTTTATATTTAAAAAAAAGCAGATATGGTACTCCAATCCCTGGTGTAAAGTCAGGGAAATGTTCCATTGGTTTTTCTGATAAGTTAAAATAATCCTCATTGTGTGGATGATTTTTTTTTTTTTTTTTTAATTAACCAAATCTGGTCATCACATCCAGATTTGTGCAGTCCAGGCTGGTCAGGAGGTTTGCTGTGGTAGCTTCAAATACAAACTAATAACAATGAACACAAAGCAAGCCCACACAGTTAGCACAAAACACAATGACTAAACAAGTCATGCCAAGAGTCAGAAGAAGAGTAGGGATGGACTGTCCGTCAGCACATTGAACAGGTAGATCATGTTGGACACAGTTCTGAACAAACAACTCAAACATAACCCAAAAACACATCATGGAGCACACACAGAACACATGGAGGACACCACATTTCATGCATTTCTCAACGAACGTCACACAGGAACAAGTGAACAGGACATCACATCCCAAACAGAAGTGCCGCACAAACCCAACGGAAGCACAGATGCATAAAACATTTCAGCAGATTCCACCTTTTTCCCTTAACTGATGGCCTCCGGTCCGTCACCTTTCAAACTCAAATGGTGTAACTACCTTGTTTTGTTGAGTTTGGTCTTCCATCCTCCCCAAAGTGTTTGAAGTGAATGTTCCCTAAGTGATCCTGGTCATTTGAAACCCATTCAATGGGTTTTTAAGGCTTTTCTATATTATCTGTTGATGAACTCTTTAAGCTTTAATCCCTTTTAACTTTAACTTCGCACAATTCCTAATCCTTTTGAAAATGAAGAACGGAATGAACAGCTCTTAGTAAGAGGTGACGATGATTTTAAGCTATCAGGGGAAAAAAGAGAGCCCATCTTCTATCTCACTGCCCACCATGCCCCCACCCAGCCAACCCGTGAGTCACACTCACAGCCATGCTGAGAAGAACGCACACGTCAGATTGAATGAAAATCTCGTTTCATTCGAATTAAGAGGAGCGCTTATGCCATTTCCATCATCATCATCATCATCATCATAAATATCATCACCACGATGCCATTCGTGGTTCTACCTCAAGGGTAAAATCCTAAAGTCCAACATGGGACAAGAAGGACAAGTCAAACAAGATGACAAGGTTTACATGAGACAGGAAGCAAACAGTTTTAGTTGTGTTTAACTTTTATATGTCGTTCATGTTTGTTTTTTACCATGGAACAAGAAAATATCAGTGACTAAGTTAAGATATGGTCAGAATTATTCACATAGATTTATTTGCCTCTTTTGGAAGTTGAATTATGTTGGACTGATATCATTAATTCAATTAAATAATCTTCAACCAATTTAGTAATCTACTAATTGTTAACTGGAGCGTGTATATTTAAAAAAAAAAACATGTCAGTTTGATGAAAAAAAACCAACATATTCAGAACCGTAAGTAAGCTAAAACTGAACAAAAGCAGATAAGAGTCTGCATTTAAGATGAAATAAAAACAAAACAACTTTGTCTGTGAATGTGTTTCAGCCAAAACTCTTGAAATCAGTTTTTGTCAGATTGTTAGAGCATCTCCTGAGCACAACTCTCTTTAGATTTGACACCTGATTCAGGTTTGAGCTTCTTCTCGCTATTCGGAAATTGTAATTTTCCTGTGGTGAAGCTATTCCTTGTTGATTTGGACGTATGCTTACAGTCCATCCTAGATTTCATCCTACCCTAACACATTTTCCTACATGCTTTGAAGAAACTTCAAATGAGTTTTTGCTAAATTTAGCAGGACTTGGATGTTTTCCTTCATTAGAAAAGCCTTCCATCTTGACATTTCACAGCAAAGACCAATTTTCTTCTCATCTGTTCATCAGTTTTGAACAGACATCCAGTTCTTGGTAATGTCCCCGTCGCACCATCTTTCCTTTTCTTAACAGTGGCTGTCTTCACCTTGATCCACGGTAAATAGCTTGGAAATTATTTTGCGCCCTTCTCCTGACTGATACCGTATGGTTGCTGCTTAAAGATTTCTCCCGCCTCCCCAAAGAATATATTTCAGTTTGTTTTTCAGTTACATTTGACAGGTTATCATTGAAGGTAGAAAACATTTGGAAATAATTCAAACTCCAGACATCTGACACACGAGCCGACCTCATGTGACCTGCCGATCGATGCTGAGAAGAGAGAACGGGATTACTTTACTGAACGTCCTCTTTCACTTTTGTCTCTTTGGGAGAACCGTCTTCATGTAAACATGAGCTAAGCTTAAGGTGATTTCATTGTCTTGGCTTTCTTGTGTCACTTTACTGGATGTTCTTGTCACTAAGCCTTTTATTACTGACAAACAGCATAACAATACTTTTGCTCTTTTATCTTTAAACTGACACATTACCAAAGTCTTTATGACACACAAGCTGTGCAGACAACTAGACAGCATCCAGATGGTGTGTGTCTCTGCCTCTCTTCCCCGCTAACTGTAATCCCCTCTTCCTCACAGTCGTGTTGTTTTTCTCTTAAAACGACTAAGCCTTTATCAGAAGTAAAATCCAAACATGGAATTTAGCTTGATAAGTGGATTTCTGCCCACAGCGCTTTTTCTTTTTCTTTTTTCAAATTCAAAGACAGAAAAGTGACAGCAAATGGGGCCACCAGTTCAATAAGTTATGCAGGAAAAGATTTATAGATTGAATTAAGTGACAATTTATCACAAAAACATTTCTTTCACTGCACAGATTTAGAAGAGTGTTTTTTTTCTTCTTCTGATCATAACAAGCTTATCTTTCCTGGAAGAGTGTCGGGAGCAGCGTGAGCTCATCATCCTCCTGACATCGTAATGGTTACCACGCCCTATAAGGCACGAGCCAACACCTGGCGAATGCATGTGTCTGTTTGTCCACCTGTGTGTGTGTTTGCGAGCTCGCCTGTCTTTGATCGGGGGCGCCGAGAGTAAAAACAGTAATTACCGATGTAAACGCTAAACGTTCTTTCTCACCCTCCCGACCTGTGAGTAACACTCGTGAGGAAAGACCCGTTGTCGGTCTTTATTCACATCAGTCAGCCCACACCTTTGGGCTACGGACGTATTCAATTTCTGCATTTTGTCATGTCACAACCACAAGCTATGATGTATTTTAAAGGGATTTTACGTTATAACTGCCAAGGGGAGGAAGCAATATCTGGTTTTATTTTACAAATAAAAACCTGGAAATAGTGACGTCTTGTTGTGTTGGATACATTGTGTTTGCATGTAGAAGAAAAAGTTGAGTTTTTATTTGACAAATGTTCTTTTGCTAATTTTTGAACATGTACATAGAGCTGCTGTATCTCCAATGGTGAAGATATATTTTCTAATTAGCTGACTGAACTTAAAGGAAGGTGAATGCACAGTTTCCAAGTTTTCATTGAAAATAAAAGTTTTTAACACATAAAAAAATACGTTAAAAGTTTGACTTGTGGAAAAAGTTAACAATTTTTGGGATGACAAAATGTAAAAATAAAAAAACGCTAAATATTTTTATAGGCACCGCATCCCCTCTTTTCATTTACTTCTTTCTTTTTTTTTAACCCATGTTGTTACTGTTTCTTTTCTCCTTTTAGGTGTCGTATTTTCCCGTTTCCACTGCCGCTCTGATAACTGATCTCCTTTCTCTCCATCCTACCTGTCAGTGTCTTCTTCAATTGACAAACACCAAGGCACTTTTCTCAACCTCCCTCCTTCTCTGCCTGTCACTCAGTGCCAACCCCCCCAACACACTCCTCAAAGTTACAATAGGGACTAATCCGTTGAGTAAACACATCTTTCTCAAAATACAACCTAGTTTCTTTCTTTTCCTTTAAATGTACTTCCCGAAACGCTTTTCTTCTCACCTCGCTTTGTTCCTCGACATTTGTTCAGTCTGCTGACCTGTGTCATCTGCTTTCGGCCTCTCTCACCTCGTTTTGTTGACTCTCTGATTAGATCTCTTTCTGTCTTTCTTTACCCTCAGGTTTTCCACTTATCAGATCAGATTCCATTGGATTTGAAGCAGCCCTTTCATTTTGCGCTTTTTGTTGTGACTCTGGCTCTTTTTTTGTTAAACATTTCAAATTTGTCGGTGGAAAAAAAGCCCCAAAAAACAATAAATACACCATTTCTATTTTGTACACATCTAAAGTTTGGGCAGTTTTCCGTATAAGGTTTTGGTTGGATAAAAAAAAAAAAGGATCGATAAAAACACAGAAGTGATAGATTGTACTTGTGTTTTATCGTGACTCTATACCGTGTTGTGCAAAAGTTGTAAACTGGTCTTTAATTCCTTATTTATTGTACATAAGCTGCTGTATCCTTTAAAAATGATATTCACCAATATACAAGCAGTTCATACAGAGCTGCACAAATAGAAAACCATGTGAGTCAGACCTAAAAACCATACACGGCTGCTTAAAATATATTTGACAATGTTAGAGTTGAGTGACTTAGCAAGCGAATAAAAAAGAAGTCCCTCCTTGAAAACAGTTCAGCCAGTAGGCTGACAATGAGCAATAAAAAGTTCATTTTAATAATTCAGAAGCTTGACATGTCTTTGTTTTGCTGACAGCTCCTCGGCCTCCGTCTCATTCGTCTGTCCTGTCCAATTTACATCCCGACAGATGAAAGACTGCTCGGTATAAATACAAGGTCGGCCCCGAGGAGCAGCACTGTTATTACCGCAACAGCAGCTTCCGCTGCTAACCACAGCCACCGGTCTGTCATTAGTCAGCTAACCTGTTAGCACTGTGCTAGCTCTTATTAATCATTACACATCCTTGTTTTATCCTTTTGTTCTCAGAAACCAAAGTCAAAGTTGAAACTAAAAGATTAAGGTCAAATGTCACTACTTTTCTTTGTTTTTTGTTTTTTTTGTCTAAACGTTTTAGCTCTACAAATATTTTCCACTAGCAAAAACTATAGTTTGTTTCTGTGGTATATAAACAATTACTTTCATCTGTCTTGTGAACTAGGAAGTGAACACTTCCAGGAGATCTTCACAGCACTGATATGTGATGTAATTAATTAGGCATGTGCATACAGTAATTATACATAAAATGCCCTCCGTCTTTGGTCAAAACCTTTCAAAATACATTAGGATTAATCTTTATGTTTTATAAAAGTTTGCGACACCTCATTACAGTTCGTATGAATAATAAATTAAGCATTTTCATTCGTACAGTATAGTAGAGCATCTGCAGCCTGGCAACTTTTTTGTAGCAAATATTTGCTTAATATTTCTGAAAATAAACATATTTGTAATTTAAAACGATACACATTACCTACGTGAATCCAGCACGTTACAAAAATGGACATTCTATTTTATCATATTAAGGCAAATGAATGTGTTCTGCAGTCTAATTGATCATAATTCTGTTATTGCTTCAATCATTATTTGACACTAAAGTCAACATGACAAGCAGTATGGAGGGACTGGATGGAAACGTTGTGACTCATTAAAAAGAAATTGATAAGGAAACAATTAGGAGGTTTTTATTCTGAAGGTGAATGTTTCGGAGGTTATTCTCGTCAAATCAGCCATAGCAAAATTTCTTTCAATCAACAGGGATATTAAAAGAGGATGTATATTAAGGCATTTTATGCATTAAAACATAAAATGAAGGAATGACAAATGGAGAGATAAAGGGACAACTGGATTTGTGTACCTCCGCCAGGTCAGAAAAGAGGACTTGACTGGCGCTTCGCCTCAAAACATCCCAGTAACTCCGCGCCACAAACTCTTGGCTGTCTTTTTTTAACACCTGTAGGAGTGGTGAAGCAGGTCCAGGATCAGTTCACTTCAAATTCAGTTAAGACAAAAATATCTATGATGTGAATTAATTATATGCTCAGACTGTTTTCAAATACTCTTTATAAAACTGTACCAACATGATACTACACAAAACATGAAATAAAGTACTAAAAATTAAGGACTAAAACATAAATAGATAAATAAATAAAAATATATACATACTACTCTTATTAATACAAAACCATTGCAATTTTATTTCTATTTGTTTGACAATAAACACCCTTCACAAAGTGATGTATTTGTATTATTGATCACTGAAAGTGAGTTTTCATGTGCTGTGAATCAATTTGCACATATTGAATGCAGGAAAACATTAGCTTTTTGATGAGTTATTAAAAACAAAATCAAATAAAAACATCCATCACAATCAATGATGATGTTGTTTTTTGCATACATTGATGATTTGAAAATATAAACCTTTTGTGATACTGAAAAAAACACACTTCATTGCAAAGACTGTCATTTAAGAAATTAAAATTTTTGAAAAAAAATTATGAAATATTTCAGCTGAATTTATTAATGCCATTAATAAACACATGCTGATTCATAATACTTCTATGTCCAGCTTTGCAAAACCATAGAAATGGATCAGAATCAATAAATACATCTACGTTTAGTGGTTGCAAATCTACTTTTTACCTATTTCCCTCTAAAACGGTCACTTATCAAAGGATTGTTTTTTAAAGTTGTGCCCTCTAAGTTTACTGGGTTTGTTTTTTAAGATAGCACAATAAACCCACTCCAGTAAAACGACAATAATGCAGCAGTGTTTACTTGTAACAGCAGAGTATATTTGTAGTTAAACAGAAAGAGCCGCCGTGCGAAACGTCTGGCCACCCACCTTGGCTTTTCTCTCTGGGGAGGAAGCCACTGCGGCCATTTTAACATGACCCTGCGCCACTCTCAACTTCATAGTGACAATGGAGCTGTCCATCACAGCACTGACAGAACAAGTAGTGTGTGTTTGTGGAAAACAGAGAGCTGCGTATAGAATAGAAGGTGGAACAAGACTGAAAAAAATGATTCACAAAGAAACTGAAAATTACCAGCTTTCATGTTTTCATGAGAGGTATTAGTTAATAATAAAGCAATTTTGCACTAAAATGTCTAAATATCAAATTTAACAATTATTCTTAGTCCACTATTCAAACAATACCCATAAATGTACTGGCAAAAATTATTGAAAAAAATTACTTTAAGACGGAATCTGAAAATAGAAAAATGTGTCTTGTTAGTGTTTTGTCGTTCTCTGATTGAAATGCTGTTTATGTGCTCAGACAACACTAACAGCAGTCTGAGAGGCCTGCACCAATAATGAAATCACCCATTCTCTTTGTAATAAAGAGAACCTCCCCCAAACACTAACACACACAGAACAGATCGTACCTAAACATGGGCTCAAATGGAAAAACACTGATTGCGTTTTGGAGCTTCAGACCATCAAAGTCACATCCCACTTGTAGTAAGAGTTCATTTCAGCTGACCTCTTAAACATATTACTCTGTTGCTGCTATTCTTATGTCCATTCACCCCACTGCTTCCCCGATTAGAGGGCAAATCGGTCAGCTGGCATGACAGATGGACACACAGCCTCGATTTGCATCTTTCAAAAAATTCAAACACAGATAATTTTACTGGAGGCATAGGATCAGGTGGACTGGAGCGATTGAAGACTTCTTTAGGCCACGAGTTTACGTCAACAGATGTTAAAAGAGTGATTCAAAAATACCCATCACTTATAGAAATAAGGTCAATTTTTTTAATTGAACTGACCGATATTAGACTATAAACCTTATAAATACTTGCTTTGCAAAGATGCAAAACTATTTCTGTGCCAAATCTTGCGATCAAATTATTACAATCACTATCAAAGCACCTGCTACACCCAGTGATTTGAAAAAAGTCACAGGTAATTTTGTTGCCTGTGAATGAAAATGCTATTTAAAACACTCCACACCAAAGAAATGCAAAACTGACACAGAAAACCTTAAAAACCTGCTGCATTTTTTTAATCAGCAGAGCACAGAATGATTTCCAGATTGGGTTTATAGAAGAAATTGGAGAGCAAGCAGTGACGTGACTGCAAGCTCAGTCGTCATATAATCAAAATGTTCTAGCGTGACGTTCACCCCAAATTAATTACAACATATTTTCTTGATTTGTACAATTTTCTTTAAAAGAAAGGTGCATAATCATCTTGTTTGATGTATGGCCTGATCATTTGGACCTATTTTTGTGAGACAAAAATGTCACTTATAAGAATTAAAGAACCAAACAGGGAGGCACTAGAAACAAGAATTTTTCCTATTTTCTAAATTAGAGTAGACGAATGGCTACAAATTAAAAGAGGAAATCTTGAGGAGAGGAGTTGTTCAGTTTTTGGAATTGAGCCAGAGCATCGTTATTTTTCTACAAACACATGTAGATGAACTAGATCTAGATTTAAGCTAGTAATGTCATTGGAATCAGACACTTAAGTTTCTGTTTGTGTTCTGATCATTATGCTGAAACCATGAACACAGACACCAATGGTTCTCTCCTTTCTCATCATCATCATATCTGTTTTTTCATGTGTCAAAAGAGAACGAAAGGAGACTAATAAATTATGACTGGGGATACATACGCTGCTCATGGGGGCAACCTGATATCCATACAGCTGCATACTCTAACGCACAGAGGGAGAGACAGAAGAGGACAGAGCATGCAGTCAGAAGAAAGCAGGAGGAGAAAAGGTAAAATACATGTTAGTACATGCAAGGAAGGAGGATGTGTCATTTCCTACACATCTGAGATTACAATTTTTGAATTCGTACCTGACATTACAACAGCAAGCACTGCATGACTCAGAGCAGTTGATGCATGTGAGGCAAAGTGATTGATTCTTTTGATTGTTTTAAGGCTGAACGATAATTATTGAAAGTGTTTTTTGTGAGTTATATGCTTCAGCAGGAATGAACTGTATACGTAACGATGGTTAAAATTTAAATGCAGGGTTCAGCGCTTTTTATCAATGCAATGAAATGCATAAAGCTTCAGTATTAAGCACTAATTTTGCTTTTCATAAAAATAAATATGTTGTGCTTAACATAACCCCGAACTGTACAAACCCATAAATGCTCTGGTAAATATGGTACATACAAATATGACCATTGAGAGAAATAAGTGTAAATAAGTTTGATGTCTAACAGGATTTGAAAATCAAACATTTTTGTAAAAATGAGTTTTAAAAGATGAGATAAACACATTGTCAGGTACAATATGTTACATAACATTACTTAAATTAACTACAAATGGCTAAGACTAAATTAATAGGAATGAAGCTGGAGCTTCATTATTTATTTCAATATTAACTGTTGTCCATCCTACAGGAAGCACAGATGCTTCCATTAAAAAATGTTTCTGAGATTTATTTATTACATATTTGTTAAGAATGTCACTATGTCCTCACTGTATGGTGTGGCACAGATCATTTGTGAAAAATTTGAGCTCCTTCGTCTTCTCCCTGTGGTCATACCTTCATCTGCAGAAATGCTCAGCTCCTGCTAATAAGTGGGTCTTAGCGCTGTCAGTCACGTTTGTGTATGTGCTAAAAACATCCTCCCCTTTTCCGCCGTGGATACACCCATGCCATCACATGGCGGCGGGTAAACAGTTTTCCTGTGGCATGAGGTGATTTCTCGGCCATTAGCACATTGAGGAGCCCATACATGGGAATGATTGACAGCGTTAAGACAGTGTACAAATTTAAGACTCATTTGTTTTCCAATGACAAAAACATAGCAGTTAGTCATTGAAAACAGTTCATTTTTCAATGCACTGAGCTAATTTTGTGACATTCAAAGAGTATCAGGTGTATGCAAACATGAGAACTGAAGGAGGCTATGCTTATTTTGTGATTTGAAGTAGCTTAAGTATTAAATGGCTTAAATGTCATCAGGATTTAACATGGATTTGCTTATGAATGATGCAGGTCGTGTTGTAATGCAAGGTTGCTTGTTATTCCTGAGCTTCCAACATTGCAAAGGTCAGGATGACAAAGCCTGAAAATATATCAGATATAACAAGTAGACTTCAGTGTAATCGTCACGGTAACAACACGGTTGCCACATGGTCAGCTTTCACGAGGCAGCATGCAGTCCACACTAGTCACAGGAAAGACTTAATTTGTTTTCATTTCTGATTTTCTACTGAAGATTGTTATCTTGAATAGTGATGTGTGAAATTCTGCACATTTGTTTATTAACTTTGACACATTTAACTTTCAACAGTGTTGAAAAGTGACAGAAGCTGTTTAAAGCAACATTTATAAAGTCATTTTAAATATTTGTAGATCTTTGCAACTCTAATTTGTCCTGTAAATTAGAGGAGTGTCATTATAGTCAATGTCTGCAAAGAAATAGCTGTAAACGTTACTCCACAAACATGACTGGCAATGTCGCCTTCTTACCAACTGAGCTGACTTTTCCGCATCTCCTTTCCTCCCCTTCTTCTCGTTCTTCTTCCGGAAGATTTCTTGGAGCTGGAATGAGGGAAACGTTTCATCAAGAACTTTTACAGTTACTATCATGGTAACGATTTCATCATGATAAATGATAAACAATACGGTAAATGCTCACTTCTATTATTATTATTAACATGGGCGATCTTTTATTAAGTAATGTTGTGCTTCATCAAAACAGATCTTAACTGACAAAGTTTGGACACCCTAAAAACTATTCACTCTCATAGAGATAGAGCCAGAAAGAACGCTCAATTGCCAGTTGTCACATCATCCCATCCTATTAAAAAAATGCTTAAAGATTTTCTTTCTGCAACTATTAATGCTTAAATAGCACAGAAATCCTCATCTATTTCTAGAAATCGTCATCTATTTCTACAACGTCCAATGTGGGAAATATACCCTGAGTAGCACCTGGCTGCTCCCACAGGATTTTAAACCATTACCACCCCCTGCTGCTGTACTACCACCCCGCTCCCACCCACCTCCACACTCACTACAATCCCTTCCTGCCTGCAGCGTTTTCAGTTAAAAACCTCGCATCCTGCTGTGCATATAACACGCGTGAAGCCTTCCAGAAAAGCTACAATCACTCTGCTACGCTGTTTAATAAGGTGATCTCATAATCCGGCATTTTCAGGTGCCTTAAATGTTACAAAAATGTCGGTTAAAACGTAAAAAAAATCACATCTCCAAATTATTCATTATATTCAAGAAATAAGTAAACATGCAAAAACATTAGAGCGTTTCACAATCATCACATTTGATCATGTACACTACATTTTTCTTCATATTTTCATAATTTCATTCCCATTTGGCATGAATTCTCACAACTTATCCCAAATTCTCACAATTCCCATTTCCCACAAAGAAATGGGATTGTAAATTTTAAATGTTCAACTGTACAATATAAAAAAAATGCAGTGAAACAAACTGTTGAACATTTCCCTTTTCTTTTCACATTTTATTCAAAAGTAATCTCATAACATTGGCTGTCAGTTCATTTAATAACCAAAATAACACATGTATGTATTCTTTGATGGTTCTGTGCTAGAAACTCACCACCAAGAACTCCCTCTTGTCCACCATCTGGTTGCCGTCTGCATCAAACATATTGAAAGCAATCTTAAAGCCAGCATGTGGTTCTGGAGAACAGATAGGAAAACACACACGGTGTGAGTGCATGCATGCGTTTACTGAAGGTAATTTTAAAGCCAGAAATAGCAAGGGAAGACATAGCAGACAGGCCACACAAAAGAAAATAATGGTTTAATTTCAGTAAATGAAGTTTCTCAGAGATGTACCCTGTTCTTTGAGAAGAACTCTGGATGCCTGTTTAATTTTGCAGACGATTTCTGACAACTAATGGTGCATGCTTTCAAAAATCTGCTTAAAGAGACAAAGGGACTAAACTAAAGGGCTATTCAAGTAGTTTTATCAAGTCGGGTCTGCTTTTGATGTGCTCTAATTCAAGATCTAAAATGTTTGGAGAGAACAAAACCTGAGCAGGACAATTTCATGCTACAATACAATTTTATAAGACTGAAACCTTTATTCTACATGGAAAAAACATCAAATATTTTGATGCATTTGCTGGCATTAGAACCAGTATATGTTGATACCATATTCTAGATATTAAAATGAAGAAATTTAGTACACTGACTTGTCAATACTGGCTGGAGTAACTACAAAAACAAAACAAAAATTTTTTTAGAAACAGTTTGTGATTTGCAAAATCTTTACTCATTTGAAAGAAAAATGTTTTGCTTTCCCAAAAGAATTGCTAAAATCTCATCTTGGATTGTTCGGTCTTGTCTCATGAGGTGGTTTGTATAGTTACACTCCGACTTAACTTGTTGACATTAAAAATAAACCCGTAAAACAAAAAATGACATTCAAGCATGAATTGAACATGATTTTTTATGAACACGATTCTTTATGGGGACCAGTGTGTTGGCCAACATTTTTCCAGAGGGATCCATGGCCCCCCTAACCCACCTCTTGAGGGCACCACTGAAAGTGAATCTTTTCAAGTAAACACTCTAGCAATGTGGTGTTTATTTCATATCAAACTCATAAAAAAATACTAATTCAAAGCAGCAAATATACATCCTATTTTTACAGCTACCACTCACAAAAATCTCACCTTATTCACATCTGACCAAAGAATTTAATTCAACTGGATTCTTTATTTGCCAGTAAAAAAAAACTGATTGTTTTTCTTCATATGATATATGCAGATTGGTGGTGTATGGACTCTGTCATGCCTTTTTTAAGAAAGACTAATACAAGATTTGAGCAAAAACCAAGAAAAAACTTTTTTTTTTTAAAACATGGTCAGATGATATTTTGAAAATATGCTGCAACTACAAGTGCTGCAACTACTTGTACTTGCAGCAATTATTTAGAAGTCTTTCATCCAGATGAAAGACTTCAACAAAAAAATGCAGAAACTACAAGTTTTAGATGTATATCATTTCCCTTTCAAACAGCAAAAGTCAATCACGCCGCAAGATCTTAACTGGGAGTAAAAAAACAAGTGCCATATCTGATTAAAAAACAAACAAACAAAACATTAAGAATATAGTGAAAGAAGAAAGCGTAAGCCCTTAACAGACTCACTTGTCAGGATGCAGAGCAGAAACAGATACTCCGTGTACGAGATGATTCCTAGTGATGAGATCAAGACAGGAGAGTTAGGAAGGTCACATTTGAGGCATCTTCTGCACTATGTTTACAGAAGTTTAAAGCTCCTGGATCTCAGGGCCTCACACACAGCCATACACACCGACGCACCCTTAATCCTCCCGGCTATGAAGATAGAATCTCAAAATGTGTCTTCTCCCAACCGAGCCACCAGCAGCCATTTGGCCCCACACAGCGTTCACAAACATATCCAGCGGAAGACACGCTTGTTTCTGTGTGAATGTGTGTGTTTGGATGAGCAGGTGGAACATAGCTTAAAGAGTTAGATTTTTCTGCTTCAGGCACATTTTCAATCTCTTCCTCTCACTTTTTTGTGTCTGATCGCTCAGACAGATCAGGGTGACTTGCTCTCCCACCGGTGTGCGTGACGAGTGCGTGTGACGGCGAACATGACACCGGTCGGGAGTCGGAGTGTGAGCCTTGTGTTTAGCTGAATGCAGGCTGCTTTGTGCGGAGCAGCTGGTTTGGAACCGGACTCGCTTAAACCGGTGCAGATCTGGACCTGGAAAGGCCAGAATGCTGCTCAAGTATCTGCCTACATTCTGAGTGTTTATATTGCAACACACTCACGAATAAAGGGTACAGCGAAACACAATGAAATCATAATGACTAAAAATGAAACTTACAAACACCTAAGCGTGACCAAATAATCATTCACCTAGTTTGGTTTAAAGTTTACATTAATCATATTTCTGGCTTTTGGCAAGAAAGAACGCTGTTCTTTGAAAAAATGCCACAGCAGTGTCGGAAATGGTGCCACATGCTGGCAGTTTTACTTTGTACTGATAGTGAATTGGAAATTTTAATAACATGACAGCCTTAGCAGCGACAACAAAAACATAAACTCTCCTTTAACAGGGAAAAAAAAAAAGGCTCCAACAGAATCTGGCTCAGTGTGAGCTGCCATCTGCCACAACTCACTGAACACAGGCCATACTGTACATCGCTATAACTAGTGCAGACGGTACAGCTCCTGCAAATACCAAACTCTTTCTTTAGCACAGTAAATCTTAATAATTGTTCAAAAGACAGAAATAAACCTGGAATCTAAAAACGGAATCCAGTGTAAGTGCAAACACCTTAATGGTTGGAAAGAAGCTCATTGAGTATACCTACAGATGACGAAACTCCTAACATTGCCCAAATTTTTCAGTGAAATTATGGTTAACGGAAATAATTTCAAGCTTTTTTGCGAGCTCTAGATAAAAGAAATTCTGTAATTGCTCTGTAGCATCTTAGAATAACCTCAAAAGACAAGGCTACAGAAAATTGCAAAACTGTGAACTACATCCATAGATACAAACAGTTCTCCAACAATTTACATTTAGCCAGCTGCATCTTTTATGCTGAAGTACACTGTTAAAGTAAGTATATGCCAATTTCACATGATAGCAGTCTTTGTGTTCTGTGTGATGTAGCATTAAGTGTCTTCTGCCAATTACAAACACAGATAAACACATATATTTAGCTTACACAACAGATAGTTCTGAAATAAAGTTGAATTACATCAGGGTAAATTACCAAAATAAATGTTTGAAAACAGTTAAAGTAAAATATGTATTACTATTATTATATTTTTAGCTTTTCACATTCCTCAGCTTCTCTACATTCCCATATCATTGTGATGATTTCTTTGAACTTTTTACCCTCATTTCATTGTTTTCTACACTTTCAAATGAAATGAGTCCTCCTACATGTGTCCCTAGTTTAGACCAAATCAAACCCTTGTAAAAGATACAACCTGAGCATATTTTTAGCATCATTAGAGAAGAAGTGAATCACACATGGTATGTTATTTTTAGCGTCTCCCTGAATGTGTGTGTTTCAGTGTAATTATCACTATGGGGAGTCGGTCCCTGACTGTGCTTTCTCTGTTATGTGCTCCTCTAGCAAATGCTTAATTAGGGCAAGCTTATTTCTCATCTTTCACCAGAGAAGAGGAAAGAAAATTTTTTTTTTTTTTTTTTTCTTTTTCTCGGCAGGCTGTTTTGCTGAGAGGAACAGCATGACGACAACCTGGATTAGTGACACCTACAGTGCAACAAAAACTCACACACGTCATTTAATCAGCGATTGAAAACGAAGCCCTGTGCCGTGTTAAAAAGCAGCAAAAAAACCCCAAAAACTGAAGGTTTCTCAGATTATTTTAAAGATCTTGTCCTATGGCCATTTGAGATTTTTTTTGTTCAGGCAGCTTGGATTTCAACAAATAATGAATGAAAATATGCAACCTTGCATGCAATGTAAAATATTCCACTAGTCGTATTAAAAAAATTTTCTTTTTTTTTTTGTTTTGGACAAATGAATTAAAGAGGCACCAAGAAAATAAGAGTCTGGTGAAGGGAAGTGATGCCTTTTCATCTTGATCAGAGAGCAGCCAATTGGAAATGCAAACAATTGAGTCATTAAACACATTACATTAAGCCCTACAAATTACATCAAGAATGAGAAACAGAAAAACACCTAGCCTTATTTATATATTTTTACAAAATGGAGAAGAGATTTCTAAATCATAGCGTCTGATTTACAAAGTAAAAAGCGTTAATGGCATGGTCATCAGGGTGGGAATTTGCACACTTTTTACATCAAAAAATAGATGAGATGAAGATCTGAGCTATAAATTTAGAGAAGTGATGAACTGTTTGCATCCACATGTGCATGTCTGCTGACCTCTTTCTCTAAGGTTGCGGAACAGTTTGGAGGATCCTCTCCATACGGGAGGAGTATCTGACAAGATTTTCTCCAGTTCCTGACATAAACACACAAAAAGCACGATCAAAATTGCTCAACAGGGTGCCATGCTCTAACTTGAACTTTATGGAGAAATAATGCAAAGAGTTGGAAAGTTAAAAGTCCCATGCAATGGAAAACATATCCATATGACAGGTAATTTAGTCTGCCACTGCGACAAAAATGATGACTTCAGTACATTCTCGTGTAGAGAATCCGAAGTTAATCCAAGAGATGTGTGGAGTTGTACAGACATAATGATTTTTATTTGTATCTTGAAATGCTGTTAAAGATTGAATAGAGCCATGATAACAAAGTGAGAAAGATAAAAGATAGAGCCACAAAACAGGAAAAAACATAAAATAATTTGCAGAAATTACACACATCTTTGCGACTTGTTTGTTCAATACATGTACTGGCGCAGTGAGTCAAGTCTGTTTAGCTGAAAAAGCTACGCAGTGCGAAGAAAACAACAGCAGATGTAACATGCAAAAGATATCTGACTGTGATGAGAAGCAGGAAATAGGAGAGATATAAAGTGTGTTTCCCACCTGTTTGGTCAGGGACCTCCATGGCCTCTTGTCTGCCAGAGAACAAGACAAAGGAACAGAAAGACGAGAAGAGTTTGGGTGGGCTTGGTCAGATAGCATCTGTATGATCTAGAAAAGGGTCCTAATGTGCAGGGTACAGTCACAACACACACATCTACACACACACACATGCACGAACACACACACACTGTGTATACACTCGTCATAGCAGATCCCATTTGTACTGTCTGAAGTGGTCCTTGCCTGCCTTTGTAGTACTTGGAATGTCCCTGTAAAAGCACATAGTACTTTTGTTCTGTTTTATACAACAAAGTTCATCTAATTCAACTTCAAAGGGGGCAGAGGATGGCGGCTGCTGACAGGCTACGAGTGGCCGTATCGCATGACAGTCAGATGTAAACACACACGTACAGGTGCACGGGTCTGCACGCTATTCAATCATATGACTGCTGAAAAAAAAAAAGGGGAGGAAAAAAAAGAAAGGAAAAGAAATTGTTTCTGATTGCATCAGTGTGCAATCACATTTCCAAACGTGGAACACTCAAGCGTAGCCCACCAATTTAGATATTTACAAGTTAAGAGAGGGAGCGTACATGAGAGCAAATGGAATGTGTGTCTGCGTGCGTCTGACTAACATTAACCTCAGACTAAACAAAAGCTGTAAAGCCATCTGCTTTGAGGCCGGCTGCTCAGACCTAATCTGTTACAACTAGCAGCAGGCTGACAGAATCGGCAAAGATGTGCTCATAAACCGAGGATTTTTGACAGCCTCATATCGTGGCAAAATAAACATGTTAAATAAATCCCAGACACTGATGGAAACAAAACAAAGATCAGTGATGTGAAGTCTATAAAATTCTCTGACTAGTCAGTGAATTTGAGCTAATTGAAAACTAAACTACAGTCAAGTTCAAATAAAGGTAGCTAACAAAATATGAAGTACAGCTTCCATAACTTATGAAAAAGAAGCATATGAGCAAGTCTGGATTGATTGTGTTTTTTTTCTCAAATTCAAACAGGCTCGGGTACATTCATCGTTAAATTCATCGTATTTTTGGTTTTTGAATATTTAATTTTGGTCAGGGTTTTGCTAATACTCAAAGTAAGTCCAGTAAACCTTTGGGTGTAAAGATAAATTACACCCAAAGATAAAAATAAATTACGTGGATTTAAGTTATTTTTTCTTACACAGTTATGATTGTCACTTGATTTAAAAATGAGGTAAAAGTCTTAAAAAATTGTATCTAGTTAATTTGAAGCAATGGGAAAGGATATTATGTGACAGTGGTGATGAGTCAGCAAGACATAGAGCCACCAACAGCCTCAGAAATATTGTTGTTTGATCTTAAACCAAAATATGTGCCACACAAAACATAAGTTGGTAAGCTCTTATACATGTGCACAGTGGCCATATTTTTTGGAAACAAAAGTGTTAAATGTGAATGTCTGACACTTACTTCTTGGTTCGCTCATGGTAACAGACTCGATGAAGTTCTGTGGAGTCATGTACACCTGTCCTTCGTACTCTACAGAGCTGAACATCCGGAAACGATGCTCATGGGACGACATGTAGACATCTCCATCCTCAAAGTCAAATGGACGTGTCTGCAAAACGTAAAACCAACATTTTTACGTAGATCGCGCAAAATTTACATCAGCAGCATGATCAATATGCAAGGAAATAAGTTATTTGAATGTGAGTATCATCCAATCTGGATCTGAACAGACTTATCTGCACACTCCTAATATGAAAAGGATAAAATAGTCTACAATACACTGAATGTGTAATCAAAGTAAAAATCCTCAATCTTAGTTTGGTTGAAGTGAACTCTGGCACAATTCGAATGCATAAGTGAATGCCAAACGGGCTGAAGACCACTCCAGAAGCAGGAAGTGAACTGTAGCACAAGGCATTCTGGGTAAATACAACGAACGCAAATCTGCTAGCGTGAGAAATGTTTTGTTTGCTTTTGCCAAAGATAAAAGAAATTCTATAAACACTAAAACCTAATGCCACTCAGTTTTTGCTCACATTACATAAAGAAGACGGTTGCCCCCAGTGTCTTCTTCAGTGTTTTTTTGTTGTTTACTTTAGAGGCTCTTGGTGCAGCGCCACCACAGGCGAGAGGAAAAATAGGTTTTTCAAAGGGTTTAGTTTATTTGACACTGTGCAGTGTGAAAGTGAACCACACCAGCTGAAAATGTAACAAATGTTGCAACTTTGATTCCCAGACTATCAGGTATGAAAACATCCTCAGATAAATATGTTCAGAGCTTTTTCTACAGATCACAGCATTTTCAGTAGTCCAGGACAAGCTCAGGTGAATATCAATAGGTCCGCTTTACAAACTAAAAACTCCTGTTCAGTTTCGTCAACCCACCTCCTCAATCTCATAAACTTCAGCATCCAAGCATCTTCCTATTGCTGCACTTTAATAATAAGCATATCCACTTGGTGCCATTCTTGGCACCAAGTCTTGATTTAGCTTGATTTAGCTCTCTGAGATCATGAATAGCATCGGCTCTTCTGCTACAACTAAACAAGAGAATACAGGCGCACACAAACACACACAACCCGGTACTACTTTCTACTTGATTGGTCTCCATCTCTCTTTCAGTATAGACCTGTGACTTCAGCTGTATTAGCTAGAGAGCTTCACCAAGAGACTGTAGCTGTGCAATTAGCAGAGAGATTTCCTGCTTGAGTTCGTGCTCAGCTCAGCGATCATGCTAATGAGCATGCTAGTTCATTCATAAAGCTTTGATGCTTCCTTTACCAAACAAGCTCAAGAAGGCATGAGTACGAGATGAATAGTTGGTAGTAACTGTAATGGGGATTAGGAGACTGCACCCAGGGGTTTGACTTTTACTAATGAATTTAGTTTTTAAAGTTTTCCAAAGGCAATCCCATGCCGCTCAACATGTCAAAGAAGTATGCAGGCTCCATTGAAAAGAGAGAATTATTCATTGGTAGGGAGCATCGACTGGACTTCACATGGTACAATTTGTTCTTGTCTAGTTATCATGAATCCACCACTAAAACTGCAGCTGGCTGCACTGCAGATGCTCCAGGTGTTTTCCCCTTTGGCTTCCTGGAGTCTCCCCTTCACAGCTGCAGCGTTTTATTTTCTCCCTATGCCGTTCTCAGTATTGCTTATAAACCACCCCGAGTTCTAAGTATTTTCTATAAACTACCCCGAGTAAATCCAGTTTTGTCAGTGGGACTACAAAACTGAGTCACCTCAAATTCATTTCTACACTACAATGGAAAAGTATTGGGGTTTTGTACACTACAGCAGTTAACTTTGGCTCCAATTACTGTATTGGAGTTTTATGTAAAAGACCAACAAACCGTAGTGGATTATCATAGGGTGTTTATAAAATCTGAAACGTGTGGTGTGTTGTTTATATAGTCAATACTTTCAAGTTCAAATAGCAGTTTCACTTTAATTTTAGCTTTGGCTGCATGCTTAGTGCTAGTCTTGTTTCTATAAAAAGAAATGACAAATGACAGTAAATATTTTAAAGACACTTTCTTTTATTTCAGTTATTCCTTCTGGGAGTTGACCTAAAGTCAAAGTCCACAACATGTTTGATGGGCAAAAGGTGGAAGGCCCAGAGCATGCCAACATCACTCTGAACTACAGAAGCTCAATGACTGAAGTGGAGGGGAACAAAAATTCAGATGTCCTAAAAATTAAATTTTCATAAACAGCAAATTAATCAATAAAATTGACTTGTTGTCCAGCTCCACAACCATGACAACTGACAGGGAAACTGCTTTTGAAAGATCAACTGCCCAGACTACCGTCAACAGGTCTGTAGCTGATTGCTGTTTTGAAACTGCATCCCTGAAAAACAGCATTTCAGTTGCTATTGACATTTTGTGAATTGTGACATTCCCAGGACACTACTGAATACTTCTCTTTTGTTGCTCTTTAAAACATAGCTTACTGTTGCAGTTTTATAGGACAAAGCATTAGAATTACCCGACAATGAAAAGATTTCTTTAACTCGATCAATTAAATTGTTGTCATTTTTGTTGAAGTAAGTGTTTTGTGAAAATGAACTGATTTGATATGTAGTGCATCAGCCTCAATCCATAGCAGGTTGATTTTACTCCTGGAGTTGTTCATAAAAGTTGAGTCTTCGGTCACAAGTCTAAGTCAAGTTTTAGTGTGAGCAATGCAGGGACGCAACTTTGCACTTTCTGGGGTGAATATGGACACATTACAGCAGATCACATCATTTACACTTGCACAAACCGCTATTACATGCAAAAAATGCTGGCTAAAAATCGTTTTTACGTCATAGGTTTGGCGCCCCCTCTGGTGCAGCGCCCCTTTGCGTGGCATATAGTGTGGGCCACTGATTAAATCAGACAAGCGTCTAAAAGTCAAGTCATCTTCTCTATGAAATATAATCTTATGTTTGATGGCCAGGAAAAGGCAGGTTATAAATGTATTTAGAGTGCATTTATGTATGACTTTTTAAAACGTAAAAATGACGGGGAGGATCATTTTAATCCACAAAGTCGACTCGCGACAGTCTTGAGCTTCTCTTAAACTTACAGTCTCAGCAGCCAGACCGTGATTGTTTTCCTCTTTCGAATAAAACTGTATCGACAAAAACAACATGTTTTTATTTAATTCATTATTTTTCTCAAGTGTGGTGCTTCCATTATGAAACATGATTGTGCCTGTCAAGATGTGTCGGGTTGTTTTTATCCGTCATAGCGCGTGAGCCCTGTCACGAGCGCGGCTGCGCAGTGTGACGGTTGGAGCGCGTGTTGTCGTTTCAGCACCAGTTGAGAGGGAGAGCGCCAACCCTTCCTCTGCAGCCAAACAGTGAGCGAACTGTTTCCACCGTGCGTGTTGGAAATAAATGACACACTTTACCCACACCCCAAAAAAGAAAAAAAAAAAAAATGAGGGAGAGAAAAAAAACATGGTAAATGCTAGGAAAACCAAAGCGGAAGCCGCGCGCGGAAGGATGCATGCCGAGAATACACAACACTTGACTTGTGTTCTTAATGGGGTCTCTCTCCCTCTCTTTTTTTCGCCCTTAGAGGGGCCCTTGTGTCAACAGAGATCCATTTTTACGTCGCTACGTGTCACAACAGCTAACCGGCTCGCGAGCTGCCGTGTTTTTGTAGCCGCGTACCTTCTCTTTAGCTTCAACGGTCGGGATGGACGGCAGTGACAGACCATCGATGCTGCGCCTCATCATCCTCCTCCTGTCGCTCCACATTTTGTTATAAAAGTACAGAGCCAGGACACCTCCCGCTGCGGCACACAGCCCGGCTGTCAGACACCTCCGAGTCCGTCGTCCGCTCAGGCCTGGAGCCCCAAGAAGCTCGCTTTTAGTCGCGGACCAAGGGTTCAGTTTGCCGGCCAGCGCTGCCGCTCTGCGGAAAGCGGCCATTGTTGCCGTCAGTGCTGCTGCTGCTGTGACTGTAAGTTTAAGGGCAGCTCAAGGCTTGTCGCGAGTCGACCGGTTTCATCGCGAGATGTTGGTGAGGCCGAGAGCGAAGAACTCCTAGCAGGGATTTGGTGCTTGACTGAGTGAGAGTCAGTGATTGATCTAATCCACTGTGAATTATTAACGCATGTGCGAGACCAAGTGACTCGCATCTTGTTGGTTTGTGACTCTTGTTGGTTTGTCTGGGACTTTATAGAAAAGCACAAAAGTGCCTTAAAACTGAAATCAGTGAAAGTACAATAAAATACAATTGGAACCATTTTAATAAGAGAGACACACCTTTTATTCAGACTGTGAAATTAAACCATCAGACCAAGTTTCTGTTTTTAGTTCAGCTAGAAAATCTGTTTCTTTCATTTGCTAAATATCTCAACAACCTGAGAATAAAGACATCAGCGCTATGTTTATGAATGCCTTCAAAATCAGAAGAATAACAATGATGATGTCAGGGACTCGGACACAATTTACAGTTCAAAAGCAATGCCACCAAATACTTTTAGTGAACTTATGACTTATTCTCCAATATATTCTTTCTCTCATTATTGTGGCATTTTGCAAATAGAAACAATTTTAGTAAATCTCACAGACCTAATAATACGGGAAAAGTTTGGTTTGGTTTAACTTCAGACAGGGAGGGGAAAAAAAATTATCCTTCTTTTTACTTGGTGTATGTAAACTTCTGGTTTGAACTGTGTGAAAGAATGAAAACACATAAAACAAAATAAAAGACTAATTTGTAACACTTATGTAAAATGATCAAACTATGCAGCTCTATAGGAAATACATAAAATAGCTAATCTCCCTGTGAAAATGAAAATTACAGACATTCTTTAAAATGTTTTAATCTAAGCTTTTTAAATTTAAAAGAGTGGGGTTAACACTTTGCCATTTCCTGCCGTATTGCTCCCATGTTTTAAAATAAATACATATTTTGGTCTTTTCTTTGACATAACACAGTTCAATGCAAAAGAAAATATTTCTGCTGTTTTTAAGGGTGACATTCATCTTTAATCTTCCGCCTCTCCGCAGCACGAGGCTTCTTTCGCCACGTCTCCAACCCTTAAAACAGTTGCGTACGAACACTTTCTGTAGCTGGCATGAAAGGCGTCTCACTTTACATAGTGGGAAAATTAGGAATGACCGATCACATCAACTTGTGTCAGTCATCGCCGCTCATTGAGGGTCAGCGCGGTGTCAGGTTTTCAAGGGTAAGTGGAGAATCAAAGCAGCCTGTGGGAAACAGATATCAAACGGATATCAAAGATGGAGTCTTCATTTTAAGTCTCCACATGCAGGACTGATGTTCACCTGATGGGGCTTTTCTTGAGGCTTTGATGCTGTGAGAATAAAGAGTTGAAGTCTAACAGAGGGGCCTGTCACCTGTTCACACATGAAGCTCAGTGGATCACTCCAGTACTTAGCTAAAAACAGATCAAACAGCGAATATCAAAATGTCTCAGTTGAAATAAAAATGACGATTAGTTGGTTGTGGGTTTAAGTCCTTAATCTGCTACATGATTCTTTTTCACTCACGGCTCATTGTACGGTCTTGATCAATAGCTCTGTCAGTTTTGTGAAGGTCTTTCAACAGATTTCACTCTGGCTTTTTAGTTGTTGTTCCGCTCATTTTCTTACAACAAATTGTTGACTGTCTGAGAAACAGTGAAAATCCACCAAGAACCTCGCTCAACACCTGAGATCTTTGGAGATCAACTTGGTGATGACATATTCACAGTTTTATTTGTAATACTTGTCGTGCTTTCAACCAGAGTCATACGAGCAAATTCTGCATCTTGTGCCAAATAGTGTGTTCAAAATTGCTTTTACAAATTTGTTTGCTCATGGATTGTTTACAGATCAGAAATAAGATGTCGAATGAACAAATAAATTTTTTTTTTTTTAAATGGTTGGGTGAAATTTGTGAAAACATCAAGAAAAAGAACGATTCTGTTTCTTACAAAAGTATTCTTACCCCTCAAACGTTGCCACATTTTGCAACATTAAGCACAACCTCCCATGTATTTTACTGAGATGCGTCATACTTCTGCACAGCTGGATGGATAATGTGACACATAGACAGAAAATGGTTCCTAAACGCAAAGTAGAAGAAAAATGCTAAAATGTTCTTAGAAAAAATGCATAAATAAAAATCTGAATAGTGTGGCGTCAATAATTTCTGTTATCTGTAAACAAGTCCAGGTACTGTATGTAAAGTGACTTTGGATGTTAATTTTCAAGCCCGCACTTCTTCTGGGGTCACCATGGATGTCTTGGATGCTGCGCTGACAAACGCTTTTCCTGTCAGCTCAGGGAGACGGTTGGCTTTGCGTGTCCCACTTTCAAATGATGGGTGGAACAGTTTCGGGCGAAACTGAAACTGTCACCATTCTGATTTTGAGCCATTGCTTTGCGAGCCACTTTAAACTCCACAAAGTGAACGTAGGCCGTCCAGGTGTGTTCATTGGTCTTAACATGCTGTTTGTTCACTAATGTTCTTTCACAAAGATCTGAAGCCTTCGCAGAACAGCTGGATTTATACGGGGATTAAACCACTCACGGGTGGAACGTGTTTCTGATGGATGGACGAGACACTTTTCAGAGTTTCATTTTCACTAAAAGCATTATATTTCAGCTCAGAGTTAGCCTCTACCTAACGTTGATTCAACAGCTATTACGGGGGGAAAAAGCTTTATGTTTGTGGCTGTAACAAGGCAAAATATGTACAAACCTGACTGCTATGAAATAAAAGTTGTAGTGTTTTTTTTTTTTACATAAAACAACAGCAGAAATACAGAGTGCATCTAATTTGACCTTTTAATTTGTGCCTCTGTGAACCCCAGGAGTTCCCCAGACAGCAGTTTGAAGATCACTTGCATTAATAACCTCCAGGCTACTTCCTTCAGTTATTCCATTACCCAGCTTTTCCATTAAAGGCAGCGATCTCTTTGTGTGTTTATATGTATTGGGAGGGAGCAGGGGAGTTGGGGGGGGAGTATAACTTTAACCCACCTCTTCATCCTCCTCCTGCTCCTCCTCATCCTCATACTGCAGTCGCTTCATGCTTCATTTCTCTCTGTGTCCACAGCAATACCGAAGGAGAAAAAAACAAACAAACAAAACAACATGGTGGTTATAATTTAAAACAAATCATGTGACCCTGGGAACTGCTCGGCTGTGAGTGAGCGCGGGGATGTGAAGTTGACGTCTTCATTGAGGCCAGGTCGATATCCAATACGTCTGATCAGCCTCGGGCGATTCCGATTGATCCAGCGTCCTTTTAAGGAAAGAAAAAAAAGAAAAGAAATCTTTTGTGTTGGTCATAAATACTAATGAACTAAGGGAAAGAGGGAGAGGATTGTGCATCACACACATGCACATAAAACTGTGCACAGTCGTAGGGCTGTATTAAACATATGAGCTATTATATCTTTTCGTCAGGCTGCATGACCTGAGGTGTGGGTACATGAGGTGACCACGTCGTACACACCTCCCTGTCTGAACCTCATTTATCAATTTGACGCAGGGGGAAAGGCGGGGAGCCGCAGAGGCTAAGGGAGCACATGCGCGCAAGTCTATGCTGCTGCCAAAATCAATTCCACATGCAGGATTCTGTAACCAGCATGGGCAAAAAGTTGAATAACTTCATACTAAACTGTATATATAACACAACAAACGAGGATCTCATACGTATGAGTGTGTCACATGAATTATAGCCCCACAAACAGATACTGCTCTTGAAAAACATTCCAATTTATAACATCCACGCAGTAACTGCATTTAATCAAGTTGTCTATTTTATTGATACGGCTTTCTTAGAGAAACAGTGGAGAAAAATAGAAATAATTTCAACAACACACACAGTTTGATGGGGTTTGAAACATCATTAATTGGAAGTTATCATGACGACAATAAATCAAAATCTTATCGTGATAAGAAATTTATCACAATAAATGATGGACGATACGAGAAACAGCCACCCTCGATGCATACACTGAAAAAACAAAGAGAGCGTGTTCCAACTTAAAAATACGAGAAGGAGCCAAATTAAATGTATCCAAGTTAATTTATGAAGTGTATGGAGTTTGATAAACTTCCTTTCATCGCTTGTGTCCAAGTTGCAAATTATTGTTGTTGTTTTTTCTTTTTTTTTTTTTACAAAACAAACTATGTCATCAACCCAACAATCTGGTAGGCCCATAAAACACGCAAATGGTAATTGATTTCACAATTAGATAAATCTAAAGTCCATGTGATCCATCTGCTTAGCTTTCAATGACAGAGCCCCAGTGTTCATAAGCCTATAAAAATCCGTTTATTTACTAAAGAGTCAGCATCACAGGTACTCCCTTCTTTTTACCCTCAAGTCCTTCAAGTGTCAAGTGTCTGGGTATTTTGCAAGTTTGGAGTTCAAACACGCAGCTATAGTCGAGTTGTTGATCCTCTTACAAGCTTTGAAGCCTCAACTTTGATTTTTCTTTTTTTTTTTTTTTAAGACCACAATTAAAGATAGGTGTATATATGGGCTTCTCCCCTGTTCAAAGCATGATGGAAAGATCAATGAGAGATTGACAGCCATGTGTAGTCGTTTGCACAGGTGTGTGGCTGTGTGTGTGTGTGTGTTGTAAAAGTGCGGCTGTCTGACATGAAACAGAAGCAGTAAATCAGCAGCCGAGTGCGAAAATTGCGCAAACGGGGGCTTTCCTCCCGTCTCCCGCCGCACCTGAGTCATTTGGAAATCCGGACTGCAGCACGATGAGGATGCGGGCGAAGTCACTCTGAGAAACACACGCACACCCCATCGCGCCATCCGCTCGTTCTCCTCCCGAGGTGTTGTGGAGTGGCGCACTCCTCCCTCGTGGGACCCTGAAATGTGTGCACAATGAATCGTTTTCCGCTGGTAACGTAACCTGCAGGTTCATCTCAGTGAACCGGAATCTCGCTGAAGAGTCTGCAAGTGATTTAGCTAAAAAGTGATACTCACCAGATACTATCATTATTAAATATTGTTACAAAACAGCTTTAAAAAAAAAAAAAAAGAAGTAAAGTGCGCTAATGTTCGGGTGTGAGTTGATCGGAGCTCTTTTGCAGTGGCGATAAGGTTGCAGGTTGATGACTTCAGTGTGAATCTACAATGTCATTAGTCATGAAAATAAAGGAAACTCATTGAATGAAAAGGTGTTTCCAAACTTTTGGTCTGTAAATTCCCTTCTCACCCACTGCGGGTGGTTCTTATCCTTTGAACTCGGGTCCTCTACCAGAGGCCTGGGAGCTTGAGGGTCCTGCGCAGTATCTTGACTGTGCCTAAGACTGCAGTATGTAACTTTTATAAATGCATTTATTTATTTTACATATTTGATATATTGTGACAATATGGTTTAAAGATAATCTGTGAAAAATCTATTTCCCAGTGCTATCTAGAAAAAACCAGTCAGAGACAGGAGAGTTTTAGCGCATTCAATCACAAGCTGGTGTGGTGCTGCTCATCCCTATGCTGCAGCTAGCCCGTTGTGAATACTTAATCTAGTTAGCATAGCTACCGGTGACGGAAGATAAGCATTTTTTCTGTAATGATATGTCGTTTTTCCACCATGAGCACATTTAGCAGTGAATCAATGAAGTTGATTGACAGCATTAAGACCCTCCTCCTGGTCCTGATTGGTTGTTTTTGGCCACAACGTTGCATTAATTTAGCCAGTAATAGTGGCTCAAGGAGGAGGGGGAGGAAATTGATCTTTTCACAGATCATCTCTCTCATAACAAACTGTCATGACATGGTGACAGCTTTAACAAATATGGAGAAAACATATTTTTTTATTAAAGTTATTTACAGCAGCTTGAATAAAATGCAACTCCGTAGCATTTTTTGAGAAGTCTGGATTGCTTCATGTATATTTGGCATGTTGCCTTTGACTGTTGCTTTTGGGGAGAGACATTTCAGTAATCTAAAACTAATAGAAAACATTTAAGCAACCTACTTGCATACTGTTTATGGAAGATAGTTTTATACTTTATGCAATGAACACACCTGGACGGCCTACGTTCACTTTGTGGAGTTTAAAGTGGCTCGCAAAGCAATGGCTCAAAATCAGAATGGTGACAGTTTCGCCCGAAACTGTTCCACCCATCATTGTATATGGACTGTTGGATGTTAAATTCATGAGCAGGAAATATTGTGCTAGTTAACACTAGCACAATAGTGTTAACTAGCACAATAGTTAACACTATTTTTGGACCAAAGAAAGCAAGGACGTTGTAAGCCTTTAAAATTGTGAGGAGTTTAAAGTGGCTCGCAAAGCAATGGCTCAAAATCAGAATGGTGACAGTTTCGCCCGAAACTGTTCCACCCATGATTGTATATGGAATGTTGTATGTTAAATTCATGAGCAGGAAATATTGTGCTAGTTATCAGTATTGGACCAAAGAAAGCAAGGACGTTGTAAGCCTTTAAAATTGTGACGCTTTTTATAGGTCAGAAAGACTCAAAAAACTGTAACAGCAGCTGCATGTGGGGCCCCAATTAAATTTTTTGTCATGGGGCCCAAGATTCATGGCAGCACCCCTGTTCTTACCTCAATGCAGTTCTGCAAAGAGACATTATTTATCGCAGGGAGTTGATGTAAATATCCATGCCTGTCAACTGCTGTCCAATTTGAGTGAAAGGAGGTGCACACGATCTCCGCTGAGGTGAAGTTAAAAAATAAAGCAGTGGCAGCACACAGGTAACGCACAGAGGCTTCAGCTGTGTGATTGGTCCGCTCTGCCGGCTTTAAATGCATAAAGTATAAAACTATCTTCCATAAACTGATATTTTAGGAATAAATCTCCTGCCAGTGAAAAGCTCAGAGCTACAGAGAACCTTGCAAAACCCCCTCCCAAAAAACAATTAAGTGGTTTTTTAAAATAATTATTATTTTCCTATAAACGAAAACAAGCAACGCTCAGCCTGGCGAGGGAGCCAGTAAGACATGGTGGGCCTCCAGGCTTATAATACACTGGGGGAAAAGCTGAAGATGTTTGAACTATTTTTTAGTCCACTAAAAATTTCAGTAAATTAAAATGTTGCCTTAAGAGTAAAAATGCTCCTTTTGTTGTCTACTCTCCAACTTGTTTCCCCATCCCTATGTTACTAGGACTGAATAAAAAATCTTTGAGTTACTGAAAAATTGGCACCACCAAATATCTTGTGATATGATGGAACTCACAGCAAAATTTGAGGTGTGGGGATATTTGTTTAATCTGGAGAAAAAGGGGGGAGACTGAGAGCATCATCCCAACTAAGGAGCATGAGATTGGCAGCATCATGTGGTGAGGGGTGTTTGGCGGCTAGAGGGACTGGTGCACTTGAAAAATGAACTGCATCTTGACGAAGGAACGTTACGCAACATTGATCCTAAATTCCAGCTGACAATTGTCAGAAACCCGCTGGAAGAAAATCCAAAATGCTAAAAACCCAAAATCAAACACTGGAATGCTGCTAAATGCTAACAATGTGCATGTAAAGAACGTCGAATACATCTTTTATTATTCTGGCATTTAGCAAATAGGTCAGATCATTTTAACTGAGCTTGGAGAATAAAGACACCACAGACAACTGGAAAAATTGTTTTGAATCTTTTTGTGCAATCTCCTTCCAGCTGCATGCGCAGAGGAAACACAGAGCTGTGTGTTAAAACTCCCACACTTTCTGATTGATTTAGTTTGAAAAACGAACAGTAATATGGACCGGTTGCAGAATTCCTTTAGTATTTGAAACAAATATTGATTAAAAAAAAAAACACAATAATCGCATCATATTAAATTGTTTTTTTCCTAAGATTGGATCTTTTCAAAGTACTTACCTTTGGACTGAGTTACGTTTATATTTTTGAATTTAGAGACTCTACAAATGACGGATGAAATGTGGAAGAATTGTCCTTTTGCCCTCCAATTTCCTTAAGTAAACAATAACATGCAGGGGGTCTATATGTGTATACCTGGTTATGATTAAGTCAGTGCCTCACCAGCTATGAACACACACACACACACCCACACCCACACACACACACACCCACACACACACACACACACACACACACACACACACACACACACACACACACACACACACACACACACACACGCACACACACGTAGTTCTTTTTGTGTGTAAATAACATAAAGCAATTGGGACACACTAAACTTACCATCACTTATTGATATCATCAGTATTTTTAAGACCAGTACTGAACTATAAATTGATTCAGAAAATATATTTTCTCTCGTGAAAAAGACACCAAAACGTCTTTCCAGCCCAGGGGCCCACGTCCATGCAAATCCGGTCTTGGATCGTAATGTTTGCATACGACGGAAATAAATAAAATTTTTAAACATCCACACTGTGATGCTGCAGCACCTGCACGCCTCCGTCGCGCCCCGGTTTGGGAGTCTGAGCGCGCTCAACACGGAGCATCAAAGCCGAGGCCGCAGAGGGATGTTGGAGGAGAGCGGAGTGAGGAGAGGGGATCCGGGCGCACTTTGCATAAAGGGGCGACTCGGTGCGTGAATACGAGCGAGAGGCGCAGTTGTGTCTGTGCTCTGCTGCAGGGGAAGATTTTCTTTTTTTGTTGTTAAATCGCTAAGTGAATTCAGCAGGAGAGAGAGAGAGAGAGAAAGAGAGAGAGAGAGAGAGAGAGAGAGAGAGAACCCTGGTTTGAAAAAAAAGGGGGAGTATCCATAGGTGAGGAAGGGAGAGGGAGCAGATAAAAAGAAGAGGAGACGGAGGGAAGCTCATTCGAGTCAACATAACGCAGGACTTTAATTCCTCTCCTCCCATCCGCACCGTCCACAATGACAATCTAATTAGCGGTGCGCCAAAAAAAAAAATTACGCACAACTTTTTCTTCTTCTTCAGTCACTTTACCGGGTCGATCCTCGCCGGTAAATACCAAAAAGAAAAGAAAACCAGCGGATCGTCGCTCATCACTCGGACCTCGGATCTCCTGCGCTCGCGAGCAACCATCGGGGGGGTCTTCGGCGGAGGGGGGGGTCCACGGTGGGTGGGGTGGGGTGGGGGGGTCGCCGTCTGAATCTTGTGATGGGGGCAGTGGCTGAGGTCGGGAGCTTCGCCAACGGGTTTCTGGATAGCTTTGGAGCCGCTTCGGTTTCGGTCGGCTCGCATTTCGTTCTCACCCCCGCGGGGGCCGTGGACTACAACTCTGCAACGGGACTGATGCTGGGAGGACAGGCGCTGCTGCAGCAGCACCATCACCACCAGCACCAGCACCACCAGCACCACCAGCAGCAGCAGCACCAGCAGCAGCACCACCAGCAGCAGCACCAGCAGCAGGAGAACCTGGTGTCCGCGGAGAGGCTTTCCCGGAGCCTGGCGGACCTGAGCCATCTGAAAGGGATCCTGAGGCGGCGGCAGCTTTACTGCAGGACCGGCTTCCACCTGGAAATCCATCCGGACGGGACAGTGGAGGGAACCAGGAAAGACCACAGCAGATTCGGTAGGAACTGTGCGGTGTGCAGCAGCATTAATAGTAACAGTGATAGGAAAGAAGCGCAATAAAATAGACACATATAAAAATGAAAAAATAAAATAAAATCTGCGCAGTGTCGTGATTGCGTTTAATAAACTGGGTTCACTTTAAAAAGAAATAAATAGATCTATTTTTAAGCCAGTCAGGACATTTTCGGAATAGTGCAGGACTGCGTCATTTACATCACAGTACGCAACACCCCGCCAGTCCAGTCATGCGGGATCATTTGCTCGTCACTAATGCCTCTGATGAAGGTGATAATGCTCTCACTCGGACATGTTCCAGTCATCTGCTGCCGGAGGGGGAACCTTGGACGAGAACGATGCTGGAATTTGCACAAAGCAGAAATGTGCGCTTTGCACATTTGTGCAGCCCCCCGTTTTCTCTGAGGTTCGGGTCAGCAGCTCTTCCTCATCACAGTGGACTGCTGCGGGGGATCGCTGAGTGCTTCCGGGGATGCGGGACTTCTTGTTCTCGAATCAGGCACTTCCACCTCTTGACGCAGTTTGATGCAAGAGCACAGCGCGTCTCGGCTCAGCGGCAACTTTTGAGATGGGCGACATGGCTCTCTGCCCAGGGCGCTATTCTACCGGCGAGAGCATACGAATAACATACACACACACACACACACACACACACGCACACACACACACACACACACACACACACACACACACACACGCACACACACACGCACACACACACACACAGGCTATATATATATATATATTATATATATATATATATATATATATATATATATATATATATATATAATATATATATATATATGTATATGTCAGGAAACGTTCACCCATGTTGGTCAGAAAAATATCTTTACACACTGACTGTTCTCATGTACATATGGTGCTTTAAAAATCATGACAAATTTGTTTTACTTGACTACTTCTAATGCTTCAGTTGTGCAAAGAATCATATATGTCTATGTGTGACTTGAGTAACAGTTCAGGTGCTCTTTGGAGCCCCCTGTTGGTGTGGAAGCACCAAGCCAGGGTTTGGGACAGATCTGTGTCAGAGATCATTATAGTCTTATGGGGTTTTTTTGTTGTCATTTTTTTTTACACATATGGACACTGTGCCTCCATGTTTACGTTAAGCTCGATGTAAATTCGCTCATTTTCTTTCGCCATCGCAGGTATTCTGGAGTTCATCAGTCTTGCAGTTGGTCTGGTCAGCATCAGAGGGGTGGACAGCGGCCTTTACCTCGCCATGAACAGCAAGGGGGAGCTGTACGGATCGGTGAGGATCCCACATTTAGTAGATATGCACTCAGTGCTGAGTTTTATTGAACGAGTCTCTTCATCTACACAGATCAATAGTCTAATGTGGTTCTATTGCCAAAAATTAAATAAAAGAAACGTTGAAATGCTTTTTTTGCTTGTGCATTTTTATAAATTGCATTCATCTCAAATTGTTCTTTTAGGAAATCTCTGTGCAGAGAATAGTAATTCAGCTTGATTTAGACAAGTTGAAGCATTTTAGAATGTGAAAGTGTTTTTTTGTTTTTTGCATCACAAAGCTAACGTCCCTTATGTTTTCTCACAGGAAAAGCTGTCAGCAGAGTGTGTTTTCAGGGAGCAGTTTGAGGAAAACTGGTACAACACTTACTCCTCAAACATCTACCGGCACGGGGAGAAAGGCGCCTTCTACTTCGTTGGGCTGAACAAAGATGGGACGTCGCGGGACGGAACGAGGTCGCGACGGCACCAGAGGTTCACACATTTCCTACCGAGGCCTGTCGATCCAGAGAGAGTCCCAGACCTGTACAGAGACATACTGGGCCAGAGCTGAGGGTCAAAAGCCATCTGTGCCCTACTGCAACCAAAACTGGTCGAAACAGGCCAACCGAGTGCGGCAAACGTCATCCCTTTCCTTATTTTTTTATTTTATTTTATTTTTTTGCGAGATGGAGGATCTTGTCAATCTGGACGGAACAGGGTTGCAAAGAAAGCACAGAGTGTAGTCCACGCTATTGGTTTGGAGAGGGAAGGAAAGAAGACTGGGATATGAGAAGAAAATTGCAAGTGGACTCTAAGAAAGGGACACACAGGAGGTTCTCAATTGTTCCTCAGTGGCCGACGGAAAGACCCTGGAGGCCAAGAGGATCAATTCTTTTTTTTTTAATTAGTTTTCATTTGATAAAATCCAAATACATGCTCAAACGGAGAGGATCTGATAGTTGTGTGATTAAACACCAGCCGCTGGTAGCCTATCACAGCTATGTCTGCTGGGACTTCACTGCTCCACTACTGTTAGTAGATGTTTTAGTTGCTATTTTCTGTTTAACATTACCGAGGCTGCTTGCTTGTATATATATAAAAAAAAAACATAAAAAAAATAAAATAAAATAGTTTCATGCACTGGAAAGCAGCCATGCTTGTTCTGGAAATCAGCTGCTGCTCAGAAACTACCACTGCTCTGCAAAGTTCGAGAGGATGACAAAACGAGAGACGGGTCTTTTTGGTTGAAACACGAGGGACTCGTTCAGTGAAGGAATTTAGATGTTGCTCACCCGACTGTCTGCAGTCACGACAGCGAGCGTCTGGCTGACGAAAGGCAAACATTTTGATGGACTTTATTATTTATATGTTGTTGTTTTTTTTCCCTTAGGGCACACATTATATTTATTTCATAAATTTATTTATTTCAAGAATATATTTTTACAGGTATGAGATAAAATAAAACCAAAATACACTGAAAACCGGATGATTGTTTTTTGGGGTTTTTTTGTTGGATTTATCACATTTACCTATTAAAATTTTTGTTTTTACATTAAATTTTTATGCTTTTTGCTTAAGTACTGCTAACGTGATTTAAAACTCTAGTGTGTGTGTGTAAAAAATGTGCGTTTGGGATCATTATATTACCGGAAGGTTCAAATGAATCAAAGTTTCAACAGACTAGCCGGAGCTATTCCACTCAGAAGAAAAAAGGAACTAGTTAGGATTTTCAGAAGCAGGACACAAACCACCAAAACCAATCAAGTAAGCTGGACGATACTGGAACACCACTGTCTCCAGGGACCCAAGTGTAACATCAGTAAGGACTGACAGGGCACTGATCAAAACAGAAGCACCTTTTCCCTAAATCTTCCCAGCTTGTCTGTCTGTGGAAACGGCTCATGACGTTTTTGGTCACAATAACTCCAAGAAAGTTTGGAGAAGTCAGGGCGAGGCTTTCAAACCTAATAATGCAGTGAAGCACAGTGGTGGTATGATCATGCTAAGGGGTCTGTTTTACTGTCAGTGGTGCAGTTGCATTTCAAAAACCCAAAATAAATCCATAAAAATTAAGGACTTCTTCCAAATTCTTTAGCTTCACCTCAAACCAAAAGCGACATAACAGAACAATGATCCCTTGAGCATATATCAAAGCTGGTTCTGATGTCCCCGGCCCAAATAGCATCGAAAAATGGTTGGCAGACTTGAACGAGGGCTAGGAAACATATTGGTATCCTAGGTGTGACCAAGGAAACCAATATGTCTCAATAAATCCACCAGAAGAACTAAAAAGCGTATCGGTTCTGAATGCACAAAATTCAGTCAGGGTGGATTTATA